>NW_024609176.1:0-55000 GCF_018296145.1 Oncorhynchus tshawytscha
GTCCCACTTGTTGATTCTTCACAAAAAAATACAGTTTTATATCTTTATGTTTGAAGCCTGAAATGTGGTAAAAGGTCGCAAAGTTCAAGGGGGCCGAATACTTTCGCAAGGCACTGTAGTACAGTCTAGACACTGTTAGAGGATGTTTTCAAACCAACAACTTAAACTTATGGCTTTAAGTTTGACCTTTTGACAAATTTCTATCAGCATGTTAAATGTGCAAGCAGGGAAAAAACCCTCTAGACCACCTTCACACCACACACAGAGACACGTACAACACTCTCCCTCGCCCTCCATTTGGAAAATCTGACCATAATTCTATCCTCCAGATTCCTGCTTACGAGCAAAAACTAAAGCAGGAAGTACCAGTGACTCACTAAATACAGAAGTGGTCAGATGACGCAGATGCTAAGCTACAGAACTGTTTAGCAGCACAGACTGGAATATGTTCCTGGATTCATCCAATGGCATTGAGGGGTATACCAAGTCCCCGGCGTCGTCCCCACAGTGACCGTACGTACATACCCCAACCAGAAGCCATGGATTACAGGCAACATCCGCACTGAGCTAAAGGGTAGAGTTGCTGCTTTCAAGGAGAGGGACACTAATGCTACTTTCAAGGAGAGGGACACTAACCCGGACGCTTATAAGAAATCCCGCTATGCCCTCCGGCAAACCATCAAACAGGCAAAAAGTCAATACAGGACTAAAATTGAGTCGTACTGCTCACCTTCCCTCCCTCTCTTTGTACCTTAACCTATCTCTTTCCCTGGGACAACCTAAAAACACGCCACTTCCACACAGCTACCACCAAAAGTACATTTTTTGTAGCAAGTTCAGAGAATTACGCAGACGGGTTAGAAGAATGAACGTAACAGGTTAGGAGAATTAGGTTAAGGCTACTACGAAAGTCCCCTCTTTCCCTCTGTGGCCAGGCTTGTCTTCTTCTCCTCTCTCCTCCCCAGGCTTAAAGCTATTTCTCCCGGCTACTTTACATAGCACTACATGCCACCACAAGCACTTAACCACACTGTTTACACAGGTTACCAACACTGGTTACAGGGCAGGGTAAGGTCTTTTTACAATGACCCGAGGACAGACAACACTACAAGTGACACCAATAATATGGGTTTTAGCAATCTGAAAATCTGCAAAAACAAGCTATTAGGTGTAACTCATGGCAGTTCCTCATCTGGGCCTGGGATGTTTCCCTATTCATCTAGGATGTTTCCCTAGTCATCTAGGATGTTTCCCATGTCATCTAGGATGTTTCCCATGTCATCTAGGATGTTTCCCTAGTCATCTAGGATGTTTCCCTAGTCATCTAGGATGTTTCCCTAGTCATCTAGGATGTTTCCCTAGTCATCTAGGATGTTTCCCTATTCATCTAGGATGTTTCCCTATTCATCTAGGATGTTTCCCTATTCATCTAGGATGTTTCCCTATTCATCTAGGATGTTTCCCTAGTCATCTAGGATGTTTCCCTAGTCATCTAGGATGTTTCCCTAGTCATCTAGGATGTTTCCCAAGTCATCTAGGATGTTTCCCATGTCATCTAGGATGTTTCCCTAGTCATCTAGGATGTTTCCCTAGTCATCTAGGATGTTTCCCTAGTCATCTAGGATGTTTCCCATGTCATCTAGGATGTTTCCCATGTCATCTAGGATGTTTCCCATGTCATCTAGGATGTTTCCCATGTCATCTAGGATGTTTCCCATGTCATCTAGGATGTTTCCCTAGTCATCTAGGATGTTTCCCTAGTCATCTAGGATGTTTCCCTAGTCATCTAGGATGTTTCCCATGTCATCTAGGATGTTTCCCATGTCATCTAGGATGTTTCCCATGTCATCTAGGATGTTTCCCATGTCATCTAGGATGTTTCCCATGTCATCTAGGATGTTTCCCATGTCATCTAGGATGTTTCCCATGTCATCTAGGATGTTTCCCTAGTCATCTAGGATGTTTCCCATAGTCATCTAGGATGTTTCCCTATCTCTGTAGCATAGCCCAGCAGAGAGGGTTTATTACTAGGGTAATGTTTTGAGTAGAGAACACACCAAACAGAAATGTATTGACGAAAGCTGAAGTAGACTGCAGACCAACAAACAGACTGACTGAAGAATGTGATGAGCTGCTATGAGAAGGCTGTCTGGAAGTAGAGCCCTGCAGTGCCCTGCATAGTCAGCAGTGTGTGGTTACTGCTCGTTTCCTCTCTGCACGAATACACACCACACTCCCCTGCACACATGGTTATGTAGCAGGCTAAATAAAAGACCAGCTAGTTGTGGTGTCACTTCCTGTATCTATCTCTCCTCTGGTTGGGAACATGGCCTGTCTCTCTCTGTCAGTCTCTCAATCTAATAATCTCTGTCGCTCTTTCTCTCTACTTGTCAATTCAATTCAAAGGGTGTTATTGTCATGGGAAACATATGTTTGCATTGCCAAAGCAAGTGAAGTAGATAATAAACAAACAAAAAGTGAAATAAACAAATGAAAAACATTAGTGAACGTTACACTCACAAAAGGTAAACGAATATAGACATTTCAAATGTTATATTATGTACAGTGTTGTAACAATATGCAAATAGTTAAAGTACAAAAGGGAAAATAAATTAACAGACAAATATAGGTTGTATTTACAATGGTGTTTGTTCTTCACTGGTTTCCCTTTTCGCATGACAACGGGCCACAAATCTTTTTTTGCACACTGCAGTATTTCGCCTAACAGATACAGGAGTTTATCAATGCTCGATTTGTTTTCAAATTCTTTGTGGATCTGTGTAATCTGAGGGAAATATGTCTCTCTAATGTGGTCATACATTGGGCAGGAGGTTAGGAAGTGCAGCTCAGTTTCCACCTCATTTTGTGGGCAGTGGGCCTGTCATAGCCTGTCTTCTCTTGAGAGCCATGTCTGCCTACGGCGGCCTTTCTCAATAGCAAGGCTATGCTCACTGAGTCTGTACATAGTCAAAGCTTTCCTTAAGTTTGAGTCAGTCACAGTGGTCAGGTATTCTGCCGCTGTGTTCTCTCTGTCTAGGGCCAAATAGCATTCTAGTTTGCTCTGTTTTTTGGTAATTTTTTTATCTTTGTTTTCTCATGATTTGGTTGGGTCTCATTGTGTCGCTGTCCTGGGGCTCTGTGGGGTCTGTTTGTGAACAGAGCCCCAGGACCAGCATGCTTAGGGGACTCTTCTCCAGGTTCAACTCTCTATAGGTGATGGCTTTAAGGAAGGTTTGGGAATCGCTTCCTTTTAGGTGGTTGTAGAATTTAACGTCTCTTTTCTGGATGTTGATAACTAGCGGGTATCGTCCTAATTTCTCTCTGCATTGTTTGGGGTTTTGCGTTGTACACAAAGTATATTTTTTGCAGAACTCTGCATGCAGAGTGTCAATTGGGTCTTTGTCCCATTTTGTGAATTCTTGGTTGGTGAGTGGACTGCAGACCTCACAACAGTGAAGGGCAATGGGGTTCCATAACTGTTTCATGTTTCTGCATGTTTGCTGTTGGTGAGACCACTTGTCTCACCTCGCTGGCTATCAGGTCAACAAGGCGGTCATGTCTAGCATGTCTAGCAATGTACAAATCCTTACAGCAGCCATTCACAACATGGGCAATGGACTCCATCACATTAGAATACAGAATGGGTCATGGTTTGCAGGGTACCAGAGTGCTAGAGGATATTTTGTTGGTAGAACTTGCAGCCTCGCCTTAACAGTAAAGGTGAGAATGTCCTCGCCAATGGCAGCTCTCTTTCTCCGCTAGCCTGCATCAGGAGACATCACGCTACATTGATGCTGCCCTCTGTAACACACAGGAGACGAGACATCACGCTACATTGATGCTGCCCTCTGTAACACACAGGAGACGAGACATCACGCTACATTGATGCTGCCCTCTAACACACAGGAGACATCAAGCTACAATGATGCTGCCCTCTAACACAAGGAGACGAGACATCACGCTACAATGATGCTGCCCTCTAACACACAGGAGGAGACATCACGCTACAATGATGCTGCCCTCTAACACACAGGAGACGAGACATCACGCTACATTGATGCTGCCCTCTAACACACACAGGAGACATCACGCTACAATGATGCTGCCCTCTAACACACAGGAGACGAGACATCACGCTACATTGATGCTGCCCTCTGTAACACACAGGAGACATCACGCTACAATGATGCTGCCCTCTGTAACACACAGGAGACATCACGCTACAATGATGCTGCCCTCTGTAACACACAGGAGACATCAAGCTACATTGATGCTGCCCTCTGTAACACACAGGAGACATCAAGCTACATTGATGCTGCCCTCTGTAACACACAGGAGACATCAGCTACAATGATGCTGCCCTCTGTAACACACAGGAGACATCACGCTACATTGATGCTGCCCTCTGTAACACACAGGAGACATCACGCTACAATGATGCTGCCCTCTAACACACAGGAGACATCAAGCTACATTGATGCTGCCCTCTGTAACACACAGGAGACATCACGCTACAATGATGCTGCCCTCTGTAACACACAGGAGACATCACGCTACATTGATGCTGCCCTCTGTAACACACAGGAGACATCACGCTACAATGATGCTGCCCTCTGTAACACACAGGAGACATCGCTACATTGATGCTGCCCTCTGTAACACACAGGAGACATCAGCGCTACATTGATGCTGCCCTCTGTAACACACAGGAGACATCAAGCTACAATGATGCTGCCCTCTGTAACACACAGGAGACATCGCTACAATGATGCTGCCCTCTGTAACACACAGGGTTGGAGCGCTACATTGATGCTGCCCTCTGTAACACACAGGGTTGGAGCGCTACATTGATGCTGCCCTCTGTAACACACAGGGTTGGATCAGCTGCTGTAACACACACATTGATGCTGCCCTCTGTAACACACAGGGTTGGAGCGCTACATTGATGCTGCCCTTGTAACACACAGGGTTGGAGCGCTACATTGATGCTGCCCTCTGTAACACACAGGAGACATCACGCTACATTGATGCTGCCCTCTGTAACACACAGGAGACATCACGCTACAATGATGCTGCCCTCTGTAACACACAGGAGACATCACGCTACATTGATGCTGCCCTCTGTAACACACAGGAGACATCACGCTACATTGATGCTGCCCTCTGTAACACACAGGAGACATCAGCGCTACATTGATGCTGCCCTCTGTAACACACAGGAGACATGGAGCGCTACATTGATGCTGCCCTCTGTAACACACAGGAGACATCACGCTACAATGATGCTGCCCTCTGTAACACACAGGAGACATCACGCTACAATGATGCTGCCCTCTGTAACACACAGGAGACATCACGCTACATTGATGCTGCCCTCTGTAACACACAGGAGACATCAAGCTACAATGATGCTGCCCTCTGTAACACACAGGAGACATCACGCTACAATGATGCTGCCCTCTGTAACACACAGGAGACATCACGCTACAATGATGCTGCCCTCTGTAACACACAGGAGGAGACATCACGCTACATTGATGCTGCCCTCTGTAACACACAGGAGACATCACGCTACAATGATGCTGCCCTCTGTAACACACAGGAGACATCACGCTACAATGATGCTGCCCTCTGTAACACACAGGGTTGGAGACATCAACACACAGGGTTGGACATTGACGCTGCCCTCTGTAACACACAGGGTTGGAGCGCTACATTGATGCTGCCCTCTGTAACACACAGGGTTGGAGCTACATTGACGCTGCCCTCTGTAACACACAGGGTTGGAGCGCTACATTGATGCTGCCCTTGTAACACACAGGGTTGGAGCGCTACATTGATGCTGCCCTCTGTAACACACAGGAGACATCACGCTACATTGATGCTGCCCTCTGTAACACACAGGAGACATCACGCTACATTGATGCTGCCCTCTGTAACACACAGGAGACATCACGCTACATTGATGCTGCCCTCTGTAACACACAGGAGACATCACGCTACATTGATGCTGCCCTCTGTAACACACAGGGTTGGAGCGCTACATTGATGCTGCCCTCTGTAACACACAGGGTTGGAGCGCTACATTGATGCTGCCCTCTGTACACAGCGCCACAGGCGTTAACCTCAGCCACAGCACCGCGCAGCCACAGCACCGCGCATTAACCTCAGCCACAGCAACCTCAGCCACAGCACCGCGCATTAACCTTAACCTCAGCCACAGCACCGCGCATTAACCTCAGCCACAGCACCCAGCCACAGCACCGCGCATTAACCTCAGCCACAGCACCGCGCATTAACCTCAGCCACAGCACCGCGCATTAACCTCAGCCACAGCACCGCGCATTAACCTCAGCCACAGCATCGCGCATTAACCTCAGCCACAGCATCAGCGCATTAACCTCAGCCACAGCACCGCGCATTAACCTCAGCCACAGCACCGCGCATTAACCTCAGCCACAGCATTAACCCAGCCACAGCATTAACCTCAGCCACAGCACCGCGCATTAACCTCAGCCACAGCACCGCGCATTAACCTCAGCCACAGCACCGCGCATTAACCTCAGCCACAGCACCGCGCATTAACCTCCCTTTACATCTGAGTAGTGAAGATCTCTGTGGATTAAATGGAAGACGTCTGAATAGTTCTCTAACCCAGTGCAACTCTGCAACAATAAACAGGTCTTGAGCTGCAGGTTATTCAAGTGGCCGTTTCCTGGAGCAGAGCCTACCGTAGGCCTGTACAGCGCTCTGGTCAAAGTAGTGCACTGTATAGGGAATAAGGTGCTATTTCGGATATAGGCCAAGACTATTCCTGGTGTCTGGAACTAGGCTATGCTGTTTTAAATGGCTCTCTGGTTGCCATCATAGACCACATGGTGAAAATAACACGTTGATCCAAAGTGACCTTGGAGACAGTGTAGTAAGGTGACCTTGGAGACAGTGTAGTAAGGTGATCTTGGAGACAGTGACCTTGGAGACAGTGTAGTAAGGTGACCTTGGAGACAGTGTAGTAAAGTGACCTTGGAGACAGTGTAGTAAAGTGACCTTGGAGACAGTGTAGTAAAGTGACCTTGGAGACAGTGTAGTAAAGTGACCTACAAGACAGTGTAGTAAAGTGACCTTGGAGAAGGTGACCTTGGAGACAGTGTAGTAAAATGACCTAGGAGACAGTGTAGTAAAGTGACCTTGGAGACAGTGTAGTAAGGTGACCTTGGAGACAGTGACCTTGGAGACAGTGTAGTAAAGTGACCTTGGAGACAGTGACCTTGGAGACAGTGTAGTAAGGTGACCTTGGAGACAGTGTAGTAAAGTGACCTTGGAGACAGTGTAGTAAAGTGACCTTGGAGACAGTGTAGTAAAGTGACCTACAAGACAGTGTAGTAAAGTGACCTTGGAGAAGGTGACCTTGGAGACAGTGTAGTAAAATGACCTAGGAGACAGTGTAGTAAAATGACCTAGGAGACAGTGTAGTAAAGTGACCTTGGAGACAGTGACCTTGGAGACAGTGTAGTAAGGTGACCTTGGAGACAGTGTAGTAAAGTGACCTTGGAGACAGTGTAGTAAAGTGACCTTGGAGACAGTGTAGTAAAGTGACCTTGGAGACAGTGTAGTAAAGTGACCTTGGAGACAGTGTAGTAAAGTGACCTTGGAGAAGGTGACCTTGGAGACAGTGTAGTAAAATGACCTAGGAGACAGTGTAGTAAAATGACCTAGGAGACAGTGTAGTAAAGTGACCTTGGAGACAGTGTAGTAAGGTGACCTTGGAGACAGTGTAGTAAGGTGACCTTGGAGACAGTGTAGTAAGGTGACCTACGAGACAGTGTAGTAAAGTGACCTTGGAGACAGTGTAGTAAGGTGAGCTACGAGACAGTGTAGTAAAGTGACCTTGGAGAAGGTGACCTAGGAGACAGTGTTGTAAAGTGACCTTGGAGAAGGTGACCTTGGAGACAGTGTAACAGGCTAACAACTTGTGGTTGTTGTCATGGTAGGGACGGGAGCTCAATAGGGAGATGGTACAGGACTTCCTCACAAATGTTAATAGAGAAGATATAATTGAAGAGATATGGAAAACTAACGAGGAAGGAGTATTGTGATGCACACACACACAGGAAATGTTGTGTTAGTTTAATATTGTTTTAGGACTATGAAAATGGACAAAAGGATTAGCCTATGGATTATGAAAACAACTAAAAGAAATGGGAGATATAATTGAAGAGATATGGAAAACTAACAAGGAAGGAGTATTGTGATGCACACACACACACACACACACACACACACACACACACACACACACACACACACACACACACACACACACACGCCTAAATCATGTGAGTGGCCTACATTTGAAAGCCCTTGGCATGTGTAGAAAATTCCCATCATCCCAAAGATCCCTCTTTAAGGAGTAGGTCAGTCTCTGTTATCAACAAAGAAGTCCTTATTCTCATTCACGAGTCACATGCTGTCCCAGTTCAGACCGGAGAATTGGGTTTGGTTGACATCCACTTTGGTCTGATTTGAAAACAAAGATCAGTTTCTTCTTGTGTCTTAGTTCCAAAAGAATAAAACAAGATGTTTAAATGACGTCGGACTACGGGAAACGACATGCTTTGATCTACCCCCCTGTGATTAGTAAAATCACTGACGATCCAGACCGCTGGATGCCCCTCCCTATATCTCTAGCAGGTCGGGTCGCTTCAGTGAAAATTAATATCTTACCAAGACTGCTTTATTGGTTTTCAATGCTTCCTGTTAAAATTCCCGCTACACCCTTTACTCGGCCTAAATGCAGCAACAGGCACACTTTTATGGCAAAATAATAATTATAAAAAATATAAAAATGATATAATTATTTTTAAAAACTACAGCTGTTGAAAGAATTGGGTTGGCCTCCCTAACCTTAAATCATATTCATGAGCAGCGCAGCTTTAATCGCATAGCATCACGGATTCAACAACCGAAGGATTTGTCAATGGCTTGAAACTGAGAGTCAATATTGTGATATGTCCCTTTACATCGTATTTTCTTTATAGTAGGCATACCTTAAAATACAATATCATCACCCAGGCCTAGATCACAGGCATACCTTAAAATACAATATCATCACCCAGGCCTAGATCACAGGCATACCTTAAAATACAATATCATCACGCAGGCCTAGATCACAGGCATACCTTAAAATACAATATCATCACCCAGGCCTAGATCACAGGCATACCTTAAAATACAATATCATCAGGCCCCAGGCCTAAAAGATCACAGGCATATCTTAAAATACAATATCATCACCCAGGCCTAGATCACAGGCATACCTTAAAATACAATATCATCACCCAGGCCTAGATCACAGGCATACCTTAAAATACAATATCATCACCCAGGCCTAGATCACAGGCATACCTTAAAATACAATATCATCACCCAGGCCTAGATCACAGGCATACCTTAAAATACAATATCATCACCCAGGCCTAGATCACAGGCATACCTTAAAATACAAGATCATCACCCAGGCCTAGATCACAGGCATACCTTAAAATACAATATCATCACCCAGGCCTAGATCACAGGCATACCTTAAAATACAATATCATCACCCAGGCCTAGATCACAGACATACCTTAAAATACAATATCATCACCCAGGCCTAGATCACAGGCATACCTTAAAATACAATATCATCACCCAGCCCTAGATCACAGGCATACCTAGAAGAGGTAATGGGCAGAGAGAAGGCCTTGTAGTCTCAACTATTCCACGGGTCTATATTCCACACCCCAGCCCGTCTTCCTGCTACTAGGGATTTAGGGAATGGGAAGACAGAAGGCCTTGTAGTCTCAACTATTCCAAGGCAAAAAATATAATTTCAAGGAATTAATTTTATCCCAAACAAATTTGTATAGGTACCTTCAAGTAAGGAAATTCATTGTTAAAAATGGATGGTAATGTCTTAACAGTTAATCCTACTGAAATCAATAAAACCTTCCAAACATTGTATTCAGATCTTTACACGTCAGAATCACCTGAAGACAATTCAATTCTGAATTACTTTCTTGACAATGTGGAAACTCCTACCACTAGTACAGAGAAGAAACTGACCAACCTTTGCAGTTAGAAGAGATTATTCATTCAATTACAGCAACGTGGGAATTCCCCGGGCCCAGATAGCTACCCAATCCAACTCTACAAGAAGTTTTCTGCCAAATTGGACCCCCTCCTGCTTGAAATGTTTGAAAACTCCCTGGACCAGGGTGTATTACCCCAAACCCTGACGCAGGCGTCGATCACACTTTGTCAAAACCCGGCTAAGATGCATCGGAGTGTGGCTCATACAGACCGATCTCACTTTTAAATGCAGATGTAAAAATATTTGTGAAATGACTTGCCTCTCGAAAAGAATCCACTATAACAGACTTCATATCGACGGACCAGACAGGGTTTATTAAGGGCCGTCACTCCTTTTCTAATATTCAACGTCTGCTTAGCGTCATGCACGTCTGCTTAGCGCCATGCACGTCTGCTTAGCGCCATGCACGTCTGCTTAGCGCCATGCACGTCTGCTTAGCGCCATGCACGTCTGCTTAGCGCCATGCACGTCTGCTTAGCGTCACGCACGTCTGCTTAGCGTCACGCACGTCTGCTTAGCGTCACGCACGTCTGCTTAGCGTCACGCACGTCTGCTTAGCGTCACGCACGTCTGCTTAGCGTCACGCACGTCTGCTTAGCGTCACGCACGTCTGCTTAGCGTCACGCACGTCTGCTTAGCGTCACGCACGTCTGCTTAACGCCACGCACGTCTGCTTAACGCCACGCACGTCTGCTTAACGCCACGCACGTCTGCTTAACGCCACGCACGTCTGCTTAACGTCATACACTCTCCTGCGCCGTCGGACTGTGGTTCTCTTTTTAGGTGTGGAGAAGGCATTTGACAGGGTAGAATGGGAATATTTATTCTCTGTACTGGGAAAATTTGGCTTTGGTGCAAACTTCATTTCCTGTGTCTGACTGTTGTACTCAGGCATCAGTACTTACAAACAAACTTTGTTCACAGTATTTGCCATTATCATGGGCCCCACGCCAGGGATGTCCAATGTCACCTCTGTTATTTGCCCTGGCGATAGAACCCCTTTCTATTAAGCTAAAGCCCATACCCTCAATACATGGTATCTACAGACTGGAACACAAAGTTTCCTTGTATAAAAACAAGTCATCTGCATACATCTCCGACCCCGAAGCGTGTGTCCCAGAGGTAGTGGACGTGCTGCGTAGGTTTGGTGTGTTTTCGGGCTATAAATTGAATTTCTCAAAAAAGTGAATGCTTTCCTATTAATGAATTAGCATTTCTGTACTTGTTCCAATGTCTCCCTCTTTTTTTTACCAAAGTCTTTTTTCACTTCAGTGGATAAGCTGATATCTTTTTTTCTATGGGGAGGTATGAATCCAAGAATACGTAAAGCATTCCTCCAGAGAGATAGAACACACGGAGGACTAGCCCTTCCTAACTTTCTACATTATTACTGGGCAGCAAATATACAAAAGATGATTTACTGGTTCACACCTCAGAAACTGACTGGTGTCAAACAGAAGCCAACTCCTGTTTCTCCTCCTCTGTCAGCCCACTGCCAATCTCCCTCCTTCAGCGTCGCGCTACACATCCAATCTCCCTCTTTCAGCGATTATTATTCAACCAGACCCATATCATCTCCTCCTAGGTATTATTACTCAACCAGACCCATATCATCTCCTCCTAGGTATTATTACTCAACCAGACCCATATCATCTCCTCCTAGGTATTATTACTCAACCAGACCCATATCATCTCCTCCTAGGTATTATTACTCAACCAGACCCATCTCATCTCCTCCTAGGTATTATTACTCAACCAGACCCATATCATCTCCTCCTAGGTATTATTACTCAACCAGACCCATCTCATCTCCTCCTAGGTATTATTACTCAACCAGACCCATCTCATCTCCTCCTAGGTATTATTACTCAACCAGACCCATCTCATCTCCTCCATTACTCAACCAGACCCATCTCATCTCCTCCTAGGTATTATTACTCAACCAGACCCATCTCATCTCCTCCTAGGTATTATTACTCAACCAGACCCATCTCATCTCCTCCTAGGTATTATTACTCAACCAGACCCATCTCATCTCCTCCTAGGTATTATTACTCAACCAGACCCATCTCATCTCCTCCTAGGTATTAATACTCAACCAGACCCATATCATCTCCTCCTAGGTATTAATACTCAACCAGACCCATATCATCTCCTCCTAGGTATTATTACTCAACCAGACCCATCTCATCTCGTCCTAGGTATTATTACTCAACCAGACCCATCTCATCTCCTCCTAGGTATTATTACTCAACCAGACCCATATCATCTCCTCCTAGGTATTATTACTCAACCAGACCCATCTCATCTCCTCCTAGGTATTATTACTCAACCAGACCCATCTCATCTCTCCTAGGTATTACTCAACCAGACCCAATCTCCTCCAGACCCATCTCATCTCCTCCTAGGTATTATTACTCAACCAGACCCATCTCATCTCCTCCTAGGTATTATTACTCAACCAGACCCATCTCATCTCCTCCTAGGTATTATTACTCAACCAGACCCATCTCTGAATTGGTCCACTCACACAGACAGCATCGTGAGGAAGGCGCAGCCGCGCCTCTTCAACCTCAGGAGGCTGAAGAAATTCGGCTTGTCACCAAAAGCACTCCTCTACAGATGCACAATCGAGCTCCTAGGTATTAGAGGGTAGTACTCAACCAGACCCATCTCATCTCCTCCTAGGTATTCCAGAAGGCGAGGTCAGTACTCAACCAGACCCATATCTCAAGGCCATCTCCTCCTAGGTATTAATACTCAACCAGACCCATGACTTACTCCAGCCATCTCCTCCTAGGTATTAAGCCACTTTACTCAAATGTTACTTTACATTGTTCATCTATATGGTTGATACTGTACTCTATATCATCGACTGACCCTTATGTAATACATCACTAGCCACTTTAACTATGCCACTTGGTTTACCTTATCTCATATGTATATACTGTACTCGTATCATCTACTTATCTTCAACCATCACCCATATCATCTTTCCTAGGTAGTTATTACTCAACCAGCATCTCCTCCTAGGTATTTATCTCAACCAGACCAAATATCATCTGATTTCCTAGGTATTATTACTCAACCAGACCCATCTCATCTCGTCCTAGGTATTATTACTCAACCAGACCCATATCATCTCCTCCTAGGTATTATTACTCAACCAGACCCATATCATCTCCTCCTAGGTATTATTACTCAACCAGACCCATATCTATTAGCAGAAGCAAGGAAATGTGTAACATAATGGTGGAAAAATGAACATTCACCCTCAAACGAACATACACCCTCCCGAGAGGCGCAGTGGTCGAAGGCACTGCATCTCAGTATTAGAGACATCACTACAGACCCTGGTTCGATCCCGGGGCTGTATCACAACCGGCCCTGATCGGGTGGCGCACAATTGGCCCGGCGTCGTCTGAGTTAGGGGAGGGTTTGGCCGGGGTAGGCCATCATTGTAAATAAGAATGTGTTCTTAAGTGACTTGTCTAGTTTAAAGGTTAAAAAAAAGATGTGGTTTAGGTCTATAGAGGGAACCTGCTGACATGGAGAGAATTACATCAATCTTGCAACATAGACAGTATGAAGGTGTCTGGTCAGAGTTCCTGACATATCACACTTCTGTTTGTTTCTGTGGCTTTAATCCAAATTGTATTCTTATTCAGACTCTTTAAAAATGTGCTCTATACAGCCAACATGTTCCCTTAACATGTGAATGTAATTCCGCTCCTTAGTTTTATTTATTTTATTTCACTAGGAAAGTCAGTTAAGAACAAATTCTTATTTACAATGACGGCCTACTGGGGAACAGTAGGTTAACTGCCTTGTTCAGGGGCAGAACAACAGATTTTTTACCTTGTCAGCTCGATCTAGCAACCTTTTGGTTACTGGCCCAACGCTATAACCACCAGGCTGCCTGCCGCCCCTCTAACCACCAGGCTGCCTGCCGCCCCTCTAACCACCAGGCTGCCTGCCGCCCCTCTAACCACCAGGCTGCCTGCCGCCCCTCTAACCACCAGGCTGCCTGCCGCCCCTCTAACCACCAGGCTGCCTGCCGCCCCTCTAACCACCAGGCAGCTTGCCGCCCCTCTAACCACCAGGCTGCCTGCCGCCCCTAAAGACAGCAAAGGTATGTTGTGTATGTACGCTACATGCTCTTCAATACAAAGGTATGTTGTGTATGTACGCTACATGCTCTTCAATACAAAGGTATGTTGTGTATGTACGCTACATGCTCTTCAATACAAAGGTATGTTGTGTATGTACGCTACATGCTCTTCAATACAAAGGTATGTTGTGTATGTACGCTACATGCTCTTCAATACAAAGGTATGTTGTGTATGTACGCTACATGCTCTTCAATACAAAGGTATGTTGTGTATGTACGCTACATGCTCTTCAATACAAAGGTATGTTGTGTATGTACGCTACATGCTCTTCAATACAAAGGTATGTTGTGTATGTACGCTACATGCTCTTCAATACAAAGGTATGTTGTGTATGTACGCTACATGCTCTTCAATACAAAGGTATGTTGTGTATGTATGCTACATGCTCTTCAATACAAAGGTATGTTGTGTATGTACGCTACATGCTCTTCAATACAAAGGTATGTTGTGTATGTACGCTACATGCTCTTCAATACAAAGGTATGTTGTGTATGTACGCTACATGCTCTTCAATACAAAGGTATGTTGTGTATGTACGCTACATGCTCTTCAATACAAAGGTATGTTGTGTATGTATGCTACATGCTCTTCAATACAAAGGTATGTTGTGTATGTATGCTACATGCTCTTCAATACAAAGGTATGTTGTGTATGTATGCTACATGCTCTTCAATACAAAGGTATGTTGTGTATGTATGCTACATGCTCTTCAATACAAAGGTATGTTGTGTATGTATGCTACATGCTCTTCAATACAAAGGTATGTTGTGTATGTATGCTACATGCTCTTCAATACAAAGGTATGTTGTGTATGTATGCTACATGCTCTTCAATACAAAGGTATGTTGTGTATGTATGCTACATGCTCTTCAATACAAAGGTATGTTGTGTATGTATGCTACATGCTCTTCAATACAAAGGTATGTTGTGTATGTATGCTACATGCTCTTCAATACAAAGGTATGTTGCTACATGTATGTATGCTACATGCTCTTTAGGTGCTCTTCAATACAAAGGTATGTTGTGTATGTATGCTACATGCTCTTCAATACAAAGGTATGTTGTGTATGTATGCTACATGCTCTTCAATACAAAGGTATGTTGTGTATGTATGCTACATGCTCTTCAATACAAAGGTATGTTGTGTATGTATGCTACATGCTCTTCAATACAAAGGTATGTTGTGTATGTATGCTACATGCTCTTCAATACAAAGGTATGTTGTGTATGTATGCTACATGCTCTTCAATACAAAGGTATGTTGTGTATGTATGCTACATGCTCTTCAATACAAAGGTATGTTGTGTATGTATGCTACATGCTCTTCAATACAAAGGTATGTTGTGTATGTATGCTACATGCTCTTCAATACAAAGGTATGTTGTGTATGTATGCTACATGCTCTTCAATACAAAGGTATGTTGTGTATGTATGCTACATGCTCTTCAATACAAAGGTATGTTGTGTATGTATGCTACATGCTCTTCAATACAAAGGTATGTTGTGTATGTATGCTACATGCTCTTCAATACAAAGGTATGTTGTGTATGTATGCTACATGCTCTTCAATACAAAGGTATGTTGTGTATGTATGCTACATGCTCTTCAATACAAAGGTATGTTGTGTATGTATGCTACATGCTCTTCAATACAAAGGTATGTTGTGTATGTATGCTACATGCTCTTCAATACAAAGGTATGTTGTGTATGTATGCTACATGCTCTTCAATACAAAGGTATGTTGTGTATGTATGCTACATGCTCTTCAATACAAAGGTATGTTGTGTATGTATGCTACATGCTCTTCAATACAAAGGTATGTTGTGTATGTATGCTACATGCTCTTCAATACAAAGGTATGTTGTGTATGTACGCTACATGCTCTTCAATACAAAGGTATGTTGTGTATGTACGCTACATGCTCTTCAATACAAAGGTATGTTGTGTATGTATGCTACATGCTCTTCAATACAAAGGTATGTTGTGTATGTATGCTACATGCTCTTCAATACAAAGGTATGTTGTGTATGTATGCTACATGCTCTTCAATACAAAGGTATGTTGTGTATGTATGCTACATGCTCTTCAATACAAAGGTATGTTGTGTATGTATGCTACATGCTCTTTAGGTGCTCTTCAATACAAAGGTATGTTGTGTATGTATGCTACATGCTCTTCAATACAAAGGTATGTTGTGTATGTATGCTACATGCTCTTCAATACAAAGGTATGTTGTGTATGTATGCTACATGCTCTTTAGGTGCTCTTCAATACAAAGGTATGTTGTGTATGTATGCTACATGCTTCAATACAAAGGTATGTTGTGTATGTATGCTACATGCTCTTCAATACAAAGGTATGTTGTGTATGTATGCTACATGCTCTTCAATACAAAGGTATGTTGTGTATGTATGCTACATGCTCTTCAATACAAAGGTATGTTGTGTATGTATGCTACATGCTCTTCAATACAAAGGTATGTTGTGTATGTATGCTACATGCTCTTCAATACAAAGGTATGTTGTGTATGTATGCTACATGCCTTCAATACAAAGGTATGTTGTGTATGTATGCTACATGCTCTTCAATACAAAGGTATGTTGTGTATGTATGCTACATGCTCTTCAATACAAAGGTATGTTGTGTATGTATGCTACATGAATCTTTAATACAAAGGTATGTTGTGTATGTATGCTACATGCTCTTCAATACAAAGGTATGTTGTGTATGTATGCTACATGCTCTTTAGGTGCTCTTCAATACAAAGGTATGTTGTGTATGTATGCTACATGCTCTTCAATACAAAGGTATGTTGTGTATGTATGCTACATGCTCTTTAGGTGCTCTTCAATACAAAGGTATGTTGTGTATGTATGCTACATGCTCTTTAGGTGCTCTTCAATACAAAGGTATGTTGTGTATGTATGCTACATGCTCTTCAATACAAAGGTATGTTGTGTATGTATGCTACATGCTCTTTAGGTGCTCTTCAATACAAAGGTATGTTGTGTATGTATGCTACACTTCAATACAAAGGTATGTTGTGTATGTATGCTACATGCTCTTCAATACAAAGGTATGTTGTGTATGTATGCTACATGCTCTTCAATACAAAGGTATGTTGTGTATGTATGCTACATGCTCTTCAATACAAAGGTATGTTGTGTATGTACGCTACATGCTCTTTAGGTGCTCTTCAATACAAAGGTATGTTGTGTATGTATGCTACATGCTCTTCAATACAAAGGTATGTTGTGTATGTATGCTACATGCTCTTTAGGTGCTCTTCAATACAAAGGTATGTTGTGTATGTATGCTACATGCTCTTCAAGGTATAAATGCTACATGTATGTTGTGTATGTATGCTACATGCTCTTCAATACAAAGGTATGTTGTGTATGTATGCTACATGCTCTTCAATACAAAGGTATGTTGTGTATGTATGCTACATGCTCTTCAATACAAAGGTATGTGTGTATGTACAACATGCTCTTCTACAAAGGTACATGTGTCTACATGCAACATGACCAAAGGTATGTTGTGTATGTATGCTACATGCTCTTCAATACAAAGGTATGTTGTGTATGTATGCTACATGCTCTTCAAGACAAAGGTATGTTGTGTATGTATGCTACATGCTCTTCAATACAAAGGTATGTTGTGTATGTATGCTACATGCTCTTCAATACAAAGGTATGTTGTGTATGTATGCTACATGCTCTTCAATACAAAGGTATGTTGTGTATGTATGCTACATGCTCTTCAATACAAAGGTATGTTGTGTATGTATGCTACATGCTCTTCAATACAAAGGTATGTTGTGTATGTATGCTACATGCTCTTCAATACAAAGGTATGTTGTGTATGTATGCTACATGCTCTTCAATACAAAGGTATGTTGTGTATGTATGCTACATGCTCTTCAATACAAAGGTATGTTGTGTATGTAGCTACATGCTCTTCAATACAAAGGTATGTTGTGTATTGCTACATGCTCTTCAATACAAAGGTATGTTGTGTATCAGCTACATGCTCTTCAATACAAAGGTATGTTGTGTATGTATGCTACATGCTCTTCAATACAAAGGTATGTTGTGTATGTATGCTACATGCTCTTCAATACAAAGGTTTGTGTAAGGTCAATACAAAGGTATGTTGTGTATGTATGCTACATGCTCTTCAATACAAAGGTATGTTGTGTATGTATGCTACATGCTCTTCAATACAAAGGTATGTTGTGTATGTATGCTACATGCTCTTTAGGTGCTCTTCAATACAAAGGTATGTTGTGTATGTACGCTACATGCCTCATGCTCTTCAACAAAGGTATGTTGTGTATGTATGCTACATGCTCTTCAATACAAAGGTATGTTGTGTATGTATGCTACATGCTCTTCAATACAAAGGTATGTTGTGTATGTATGCTACATGCTCTTCAATACAAAGGTATGTTGTGTATGTATGCTACATGCTCTTCAATACAAAGGTATGTTGTGTATGTATGCTACATGCTCTTCAATACAAAGGTATGTTGTGTATGTATGCTACATGCTCTTCAATACAAAGGTATGTTGTGTATGTATGCTACATGCTCTTCAATACAAAGGTATGTGTGTGTATGTATGGTACAAAGGTATGTTGTGTATGTATGCTACATGCTCTTCAATACAAAGGTATGTTGTGTATGTATGCTACATGCCTTCAATACAAAGGTATGTTGTGTATGTATGCTACATGCTCTTCAATACAAAGGTATGTTGTGTATGTATGCTACATGCTCTTTAGGTGCTCTTCAATACAAAGGTATGTTGTGTATGTATGCTACATGCTCTTTAGGTGCTCTTCAATACAAAGGTATGTTGTGTATGTATGCTACATGCTCTTCAATACAAAGGTATGTTGTGTATGTATGCTACATGCTCTTTAGGTGCTCTTCAATACAAAGGTATGTTGTGTATGTATGCTACATGCTCTTCAATACAAAGGTATGTTGTGTATGTATGCTACATGCTCTTCAATACAAAGGTATGTTGTGTATGTATGCTACATGCTCTTCAATACAAAGGTATGTTGTGTATGTATGCTACATGCTCTTCAATACAAAGGTATGTTGTGTATGTATGCTACATGCTCTTTAGGTGCTCTTCAATACAAAGGTATGTTGTGTATGTATGCTACATGCTCTTCAATACAAAGGTATGTTGTGTATGTATGCTACATGCTCTTTAGGTGCTCTTCAATACAAAGGTATGTTGTGTATGTATGCTACATGCTCTTCAATACAAAGGTATGTTGTGTATGTATGCTACATGCTCTTCAATACAAAGGTATGTTGTGTATGTATGCTACATGCTCTTCAATACAAAGGTATGTTGTGTATGTATGCTACATGCTCTTCAATACAAAGGTATGTTGTGTATGTATGCTACATGCTCTTCAATACAAAGGTATGTTGTGTATGTATGCTACATGCTCTTCAATACAAAGGTATGTTGTGTATGTATGCTACATGCTCTTTAGGTGCTCTTCAATACAAAGGTATGTTGTGTATGTATGCTACATGCTCTTTAGGTGCTCTTCAATACAAAGGTATGTTGTGTATGTACGCTACATGCTCTTCAATACAAAGGTATGTTGTGTATGTACGCTACATGCTCTTCAATACAAAGGTATGTTGTGTATGTACGCTACATGCTCTTCAATACAAAGGTATGTTGTGTATGTACGCTACATGCTCTTCAATACAAAGGTATGTTGTGTATGTATGTATGCTCTTCTACATGCTCTTCAATACAAAGGTATGTTGTGTATGTATGCTACATGCTCTTCAATACAAAGGTATGTTGTGTATGTATGCTACATGCTCTTCAATACAAAGGTATGTTGTGTATGTATGCTACATGCTCTTCAATACAAAGGTATGTTGTGTATGTACGCTACAAACAAAGGTATGTTGTGTATGTACGCTACATGCTCTTCAATACAAAGGTATGTTGTGTATGTACGCTACATGCTCTTCAATACAAAGGTATGTTGTGTATGTATGCTACATGCTCTTCAATACAAAGGTATGTTGTGTATGTATGCTACATGCTCTTCAATACAAAGGTATGTTGTGTATGTATGCTACATGCTCTTCAATACAAAGGTATGTTGTGTATGTATGCTACATGCTCTTCAATACAAAGGTATGTTGTGTATGTATGCTACATGCTCTTCAATACAAAGGTATGTTGTGTATGTATGCTACATGCTCTTCAATACAAAGGTATGTTGTGTATGTATGCTACATGCTCTTCAATACAAAGGTATGTTGTGTATGTATGCTACATGCTCTTCAATACAAAGGTATGTTGTGTATGTATGCTACATGCTCTTCAATACAAAGGTATGTTGTGTATGTATGCTACATGCTCTTCAATACAAAGGTATGTTGTGTATGTATGCTACATGCTCTTCAATACAAAGGTATGTTGTGTATGTATGCTACATGCTCTTCAATACAAAGGTATGTTGTGTATGTATGCTACATGCTCTTCAATACAAAGGTATGTTGTGTATGTATGCTACATGCTCTTCAATACAAAGGTATGTTGTGTATGTATGCTACATGCTCTTTAGGTGCTCTTCAATACAAAGGTATGTTGTGTATGTATGCTACATGCTCTTCAATACAAAGGTATGTTGTGTATGTATGCTACATGCTCTTCAATACAAAGGTATGTTGTGTATGTATGCTACATGCTCTTCAATACAAAGGTATGTTGTGTATGTACGCTACATGCTCTTCAATACAAAGGTATGTTGTGTATGTATGCTACATGCTCTTCAATACAAAGGTATGTTGTGTATGTATGCTACATGCTCTTTAGGTGCTCTTCAATACAAAGGTATGTTGTGTATGTATGCTACATGCTCTTCAATACAAAGGTATGTTGTGTATGTATGCTACATGCTCTTCAATACAAAGGTATGTTGTGTATGTACGCTACATGCTCTTCAATACAAAGGTATGTTGTGTATGTATGCTACATGCTCTTCAATACAAAGGTATGTTGTGTATGTATGCTACATGCTCTTCAATACAAAGGTATGTTGTGTATGTATGCTACATGCTCTTCAATACAACGATATAAAAATAAAAGGAAAGTGACTGCTGTTGTTTAGAGCCACAGTATAAAACTCTAGACTTCATCTGAAATGAATCCAGTTTATTCAGATCAAATGAAGAGGCTACATTTTGATAAGAACATTTCTGTCTCTGTGTTATTGATTTAAAAGTGAATGTAGAAAAAGATGACAAGGCCATAGACGGGTGGGTTGTTGAGCAACAAAAACGATGCGAGCTCAACCGTGGAACAGACCCAGTGGGGTTGGCTGAGGAACAAAAACGATGCGAGCTCAACCGTGGAACAGACCCAGTGGGGTTGGCTGAGGAACAAAACGATGCGAGCTCAACCGTGGAACAGACCCAGCGGGGTTGGCTGAGGAACAAAAACGATGCGAGCTCAACCGTGGAACAGACCCAGCGGGGTTGGCTGAGGAACAAAAACGATGCGAGCTCAACCGTGGAACAGACCCAGCGGGGTTGGCTGAGGAACTGAGGAAAAAACGATGCGAGCTCAACCGTGGAACAGATTCAGACCCGGGGTTGGCTGAGGAACAAAAACGATGCGAGCTCAACCGTGGAACAGACCCAGTGGGGTTGGCTGAGGAACAAAACGATGCGAGCTCAACCGTGGAACAGACCCAGCGGGGTTGGCTGAGGAACAAAAACGATGCGAGCTCAACCGTGGAACAGACCCAGCGGGGTTGGCTGAGGAACAAAGGATTGTTCACAACATGGAAACTATATATCCTCTTCAATTGTTTATTGAAAACATAAATACATTTGCACAATGAGCACTTGTTGTCTCTTAAATGCATCGTTACAGTTGTTGATTAGCTAGCTAGCGAATTTTAGCCCCATTAGCATTGACATGACATCAATCAAAACAAGACATGGTGTCAAGAACAAGACACAATGAGACTAAACGAGCAGCCTAGGACTCCCAACATGGCAGCTTCTTGTCATTGTTGCTATGTGACCGTCCAGGATCATAACATAACACAGACTGCTGCCCCCTCAACGCAACGCACACCGTTTTCATGACGTCGTCAGCCATCCCCTCTATAGTTACTGGTCTCTTCAAGACAACACACACAACATGGTCTACAGCAACATGACCAACAGCCTTAGTTTGGTCAATGTGGATGATAATAGATGTTTTATAGACTAACAAGACAGCAATTCCCTGGTCATTGATAGTCTGCTGAGAGTCCGTCAATGGGTTGGCCAGAATACAGTAGACCACTGTCAACAGTCTAGTACGAGTGCCTTGGCTTCTCTAGCTACTGAAAGACAGACAGAACTATCAAACACTATTGACTGTGAGAGCTGGACAGACAGCCAGAAAGACATCAATCCAACCAGCCAGAAAGACAGACAGCTAGCCAGACATGGGTAAAACAGTCAGTCACACTCAGAATAGCCTTCACTCAACCAACCGATTTTCATCAGACACAGTCATACACATTGAACTGAGGGATGTGAGTGAAGTCACCCGTCTCCTTACACCATAACGGTTCCAGTACATTAGTAGTTTAGACTAGGGCCACCACTCTGTGGGAGAATAGAGACTGTGACCTATCGATGCTGTGGCATTTACAGCAGCCCGAACCAACACAGCTGTGTGGTGCAGCCTAAACCCTGACAGGAAGGAGCTTCCAGTCCAACTACAATGGACGAATGCACATACAAATCCACACACAAGGTCTGACAGACTCAAATGAACATGTAATTCAGATGAAGTTACACCATACTGCTGGTACACTGGGCAGAGAGGTCTGTAGACCTAGAGGAGACACTGGTACACTGGGCAGAGAGGTCTGTAGACCTAGACAAGACACTGGTACACTGGGCAGAGAGGTCTGTAGACCTAGACGAGACACTGGTACACTGGGCAGAGAGGTCTGTAGACCTAGACGAGACACTGGTACACTGGGCAGAGAGGTCTGTAGACCTAGAGGAGACACTGGTACACTGGGCAGAGAGGTCTGTAGACCTAGAGGAGACACTGGTAGACTGGGCAGAGAGGTCTGTAAGACCAAGAGGAGACGTTGTAGAGACACTGGTACACTGGGCAGAGAGGTCTGTAGACCTAGAGGAGACACTGGTACACTGGGCAGAGAGGTCTGTAGACCTAGAGGAGACACTGGTACACAGAGAGGTCTAGAGGAGACACTGGTAGACACTGGGCAGAGAGGTCTGACCTAGAGCTGAGAAGACCTGTAGAAGAGGAGACAGACTGGGAAGAGGTCTTGACCTAGAGAGACACTGGTACACTGGGCAGAGAGGTCTGTAGACCTAGAGGAGACACTGGTACACTGGGCAGAGAGGTCTGTAGACCAAGAGGAGACACTGGTACACTGGGCAGAGGTCTGTAGAGGAGACACTGGGCAGAGAGGTAGACCAAGAGGAGACACTGTACACTGGGCAGAGAGGTCTGTAGACCAGAGGAGACACTGGTACACTGTCTGTAGCAGGAGACACTGGTACACTGGGCTGTCTGTAGACCTAGAGGTCTGAGACACTGGTACACTGGGCAGAGAGGTCTGTAGACCTAGAGGAGACACTGGACCTAGAGGAGACACTGGTACACTGGGCAGAGGTCTGTAGACCTAGAGAGACACTGGTACACTGGGAAGAGAGACACTGGTACACTGGGCAGAGAGGTCTGTAGACCAGGAGACACTGGAGACTGGGCAGAGAGGTCTGTAGACCCAGAACACACTGGGCAGTAGGTCACCTGGGCAGAGACTGGTACACACTGGTACTGGGCAGAGAGGTCTGTAGGAAGAGGTGGTACACTGGGTAGACCAGGAGACACTGGTACACTGGGCAGAGAGGTCTGTAGACCTAGAGGAGACACTGGTACACTGGGCAGAGTGGTCTGTAGACCAAGAGGAGACACTGGTACACTGGGAAGAGGTCTGTAGACCAAGAGAGACGTTGTAGAGACACTGGTACACTGGGCAGAGAGGTCTGTAGACCAGGAGAACACAGTGTAGAGACACTGGTACACTGGGCAGAGAGGTCTGTAGACCAGGAGAACACAGTGTAGAGACACTGGTACACTGGGCAGAGAGGTCTGTAGACCAGGAGAACACAGTGTAGAGACACTGGTACACTGGGCAGAGAGGTCTGTAGACCAGGAGAACACAGTGTAGAGGAGACGTTGTAGAGACACTGTACGTACAATGTACATAGGGGGAGGCCTTATCATGACGATCACACACACACACACACACACACACACACACTAGTGGGAAGGAGGTTACAGGAAGCTAGTGCCATCATATGAAAAACCCTTATCGTGTAGGAACAGAGACAGACACGGTTGAGAGAGGAAGCACAAAGGACTGAAGGGAGAGGTCTGGCATGAGGCTGAAGATACTAGACAGGCTCTACATGCTCTAGATTCAATCAATTCACTGTAGTGTAGTCACTCACGGAGAACAGCATGGAGCTTGTAACATCAGGGTAGTGAATAGAGGACCAAAAAAAGACGATACCGATTAATCTGCCGATTTTTATAAATATATTTTTAATAATGACTATTACAATACTGAATTAACAATTAACATTTTTATTTTAACTTAATATAATACATCAATAACATTTTGAGCCTGCTGCTGCCTACCACCACTCAGTCAGACAGCTTTATCAAATCATAGACTTAATTATAATAAACACACAGAAATACGAGCCTTAGGTCATTAATATGGTAAAATCTGGAAACTATGATTTCGAAAACAAAACGTTTATTCTTTCAGTGAAATACAGAACCGTTACATATTTTATCTAACGGGTGGCATCCTTAAGTCTAAATATTGCTGTTACATTGCACAACCTTCAATGTTATGACATAATTTTGTACAATTCTGGCAAATTAATTACGGTCTTTGTTAGTAAGAAATGGTCTCGACACAGTTCACAACGAGCCAGGTGGCCCAAACTGCTGCATATACCCTGACTCTGCTTACACTGAACGCAAGAGAAGTGACACAATTTCAGGCACCGCATTGATTATATGCAACGCAGGAGAAGCTAGATAAACTAGTAATATCATCAACCATGTGTAGTTAACCTGTTTGGGCTAGGGGGCAGCATTTTCACTTTTGGATGAAAAGCGTGCCCAGAGTAAACTGCCTGCTACTCAGTACCAGATGCTAATATATGCATAGTATTAGTAGTATTGGATAGAAAACACTCTGAAGTTTCTAAAACTGTTTGAATAATGTCTGTGAGTATAACAGAACTCATACGGCAGGCGAAAACCTGAGAAAAATCCAACCAGGAAGTGGGAAATCTGAGGTCTGTAGTTTTTCAACTCATTCCCATTCCAATATTCAGTGTCTGTGGGGTCATTTTTCACTTCCTAATGCTTCCACTAGATGTCAACAGTCTTTAGAACCTTGTTTGAGGCTTCTACTGTGAAGTGGGGCCGAATGAGAGGGGAATGAGTCAGGTGTCTGGCAGAGAGCCACGGGCTCGTGACACGCGTTCATGTGAAAGTTACCTTGCGTTCCATTGCTTTTCTACAGACAAAGGAATTCTCCATTTGGAACATTATTGAAGAATTATGATAAAAACATCCTAAAGATTGATTCTATACTTCGTTTGACATGTTTCTGCGACCTGTAATATGACTTTTTGGACTTTTCGTCCGAACGTTCGGATGGATTTGTTTACAAAACGCCCTAACAAAAGGAGGTATATGGACATAAATTATGAACTTTATCGAACAAATCAAACATTTATTGTGGAACTGGGATTCCTGGGAGTGCATTCTGATGAAGATCAAAGGTAAGTGAATATTTATAATGCCATTTCTGATTAATGTTGACTCCACAACATGGTGAATATCTCTTTGGCTGTTTTGTGTCTGAGCGCCATACTCAGATTATTGCATGGTATTCTTTTTCCGTAAAGTTTTTGAAATCTGACACAGAGGTTGCATTAAGGAGAAGTTTATCTAAAGTTCCATGTATAATAGTTGTATCTCTTATCAATGTTTATTATGAGTATTTCTGTAAATTGATGTGGCTCTCTGCAAAATCACTGCATGTTTTGGAACTACTGAACACGCCAATGTAAAATGAGATTTTTGGATATAAATATGCACTTTATCGAACAAAACATACATGTATTGTGTAACATGAAGTCCTATGAGTGTCATCTGAGGAAGATCAAAGGTTAGTGATGGATTTGATCTATATTTCAGCTTTTTGTGACTCCTCTCTTTGGCTGGAAAAATGGCTGTGTTTTTCTGTGACTTGGTGGTGACCTAACAATCGTTTGTGGAGCTTTCGCTGTTTAGCCTTTTTGAAATCAGACACGGTGACTGGATTAACGAAAATTATATCTTTAAAATGGTGCCTAATACTTGTATGTTTGAGAAATTTGATTTATGAAATTTCTGTTGTTTGAATTTTGCGCCCTGCGATGTCATTGGCTGTTGGTGAGGGGTTCCGCTAGCGGTTACCTAGTGATTATGTTAAGATTGATTGTTTTTTTACAAGGTAAGTTTAATGCTAGCTAGCAACTTACCTTGGCTCCTTGCTGCACTCGCAGAACAGGTGGTCAACTGTCACGAGAATTTCTATCCCAATGTTCTAATTGAACTATTTTATAGCTTTGACCAATTCCCAGAGGTTGTAAGGCTCTGGTTAGTGAAGAATTAGACAAAGTCCCAGTCTGCAATAGATCAATACTTTATTCAGAGAGCGCTCTGACTTCAAAATGAGAACACAACCTTTTTATAGCACACACACACACAAATGAACTCACATCGGTAGAAACGCCACCTCTCTTTAGGTGGGCTGTATTTTTCCAAAGTTCACATACATTGTTTATCACCCTTCTGCAACATGTTTCATCATCTTCTGCAAGCCGTTTCTAACAGTTGCTCTCCTCCCTAGGGTGGGGAGGCCTCTTTCCAGTTATTAGTTTCAGCGTTATCACAAGTCGACAGTTCAGTTGTCCTTGAATGTCTCAACTATACCCTGCTCATACTGCGAAATAGTAACACAATGGCCTAGTCTTAAAAAAGTCTAGTCACACACATTATTGGATTATGACTCTAACACATTTCATACAATTATATGGTTTCAGGGTGGAATACTTTAGTCATTATCATCAACCTGCCACGCAGTCTCCTTGTGGAGTGCAATATCATCGGCCATAATCGGCATCCAAAAATGCCAATTACCTATTGATAAGAAAACCTAAAATCGGCTCTAATTAATCAGTCGACCTCTAGTAGTGAATTCGATTCCCAGGACCACCCATACGTAAAATGTATGCACGTACAACTGTAAGTCACTTTAGATAAAAGTATCCTCTACGCCAGGCCTCCCCTGCGCCAGGCCTCCCCTGCGCCAGGCCTCCCCTGCGCCAGGCCTCCCCTGCGCCAGGCCTCCCCTGCGCCAGGCCTCCCCTACGTCAGGCCTGCTCCACATTAGGCCTCCTCTACATGGTATATATTATTATATAGTTATGAGCAGCTAGATAGACTCACTAGCCTACACCCAAAAGAATATGAAAAAAAGTTACTGTGTCCTTTTTAATGAATAACAGATGACATTGAAGACTGCATTACATTTCAAGTTGAACTATCTTAACAATGTGCTCCTTGTCACTCATTTATGCCAAACATGAATAATGAAGTTGACAAGAGCACAAACAGATCTGGGACCAGGCTATAGAAGGAGACAACAGATCTGGGACCAGGCTATAGAAGGAGACAACAGATCTGGGACCAGGCTATAGAAGGAGACAACAGATCTGGGACCAGGCTATAGAAGGAGACAACAGATCTGGGACCAGGCTATAGAAGGAGTCAACAGATCTGGGACCAGGCTATAGAAGGAGACAACAGATCTGGAACCTACCAATGTACTACTAGGCTACCCCAAATACATCACTATAACGTTAGTCATCATCACCTAACAAGGATCCACCAGTGTGGATGTACATGTGATGTACACAGAATGTCTATTGTTAGTCTACAGTGTCTGTGGTGATTTGTCTCTACTACAGATCTGCATTTGTCAACATGATAAAGAGTTGGTATTGGCTATGTAAATAGCCAGTGGCACATCCTGTTCCTCAACTAGCTCCTTCCACTTGATTGACTGTATCTATATGGCTGCGTTCACACAGGCAAACCAATTATGATATTTTCCCCACTAATTGGTCTTCGGTAACCCTGTCTTTGGATAGTCCATCTGTGTATGCTCTAATGGCTATCAGTAACATTTAAACTAACTATCTACTAAACCTGAACTTAACCCTTATTCTAAACCTAACCCTGATCCTAACCCTAACCCTGATCCTAAACCTAACCCTTATTCTAAACCTAACCCTTATTCAAAACCTAACCATAACCCTGATCCTAACCCTGATCCTAAACCTAACCCTTATTCTAAACCTAACCCTGATCCTAAACCTAACCCTTATTCTAAACCTAAATCCTAAACCTAACCCTTATTCTAAACCTAACCATAACCCTGATCCTAAACCTAACCCTTATTCTAAACCTAACCATAACCCTGATCCTAAACCTAACCCTTATTTTAAACCTAACCATAACCCTGATCCTAAACCTAACCCTTATTCTAAACCTAACCATAACCCTGATCCTAAACCTAACCCTTATTCTAAACCTTCTCAAGCAGATGCTTATCAACAGATAGTTTGTTGATAGTAATGACCATCTGTAAACCATCTACAGGACTATCCAGACTATCCAAATAATGTGTGACCTGGTCAGTGACTTTGTCCCCAATACTTGAAAAGGCACCGAGCAAACTAGATGAAGTGATGATAAACATCTTAGTAACACAATTCTATTACTGTATTATGAGCTAGCTGTGTGTGTATCGTGCCATGGGCATTACTGCAGTGGGGTTGATGACTAGCTGGCTGTATTGAGCTGTGTAGGGGGGTCGGACAGTAGTGGAGGGGAGACAGTCATGCATATTGAAGGCCCTGGAGGGGTCAACATCTGATCTCAGCTGGGCCCAATCTCAGATGCAGCCAGTTGTTCACTGAGGCGAGACATCCATGGGTCTGTCTGGTTAGCTAAACATGTGTTACTAACAGACTTTCTAAATCTGTGTCAATTCTCTCTCTCAAACTCTTTCTCTCTAGTCTCCACTCTTTGAGCTCAAGTGGATCACATTCTAAACGTTACGGATCCTGGCATGCGTTTGTAAATCATTACATACTTTTGTAATCTGTCAATCGATACAATAATTAGCTAGCTAGCTGGATGATTTAGTGTTTTCAAACAATGCTCAAATCCGCTAGCTCACGTTTAGCATTGATGACTCAAAATAGCTGGCTGGTGAAATGCAATCAAATGAAAATAATGCACGTCTCGTTTCTTACCTCGTTGACTCCGGTTGCTGCAGACCGGGATATTATGAATATTAGGACGTTATCTATATGATAGTCTTCGATTCACAGTTTCGCTGATTTTGATGTGATCTATTTTCCCTTTCTCTCCCTGACCTCCAATCCGTTTACTGTATAAATACATCCAGCTTGTCTTGCATCAAGCCGACGTGAACGGTGTATGTGCGCAACTTAGTTTATGGCCAACAATATATCCTATCAGTCAAGCATCATTCTCAGCTTCTGTTACACATCATGGACGACAAGCATTGCCCATTTAAACGCACAATACGTTCATTTTGACTTAGATAACAACAATAAAGATAAAGATGTGAGTGTATACAGTGTCATTTCCTATAGTGCCTTATTATTTGACATGATGAGACTTTCCTGAGTCTCCTCTGGTGGTGAGTTATAGTTACCTGGTTGCCAGTCTTTTTAGCTAACATTCCACTCCTTGTAGAACAAACAACATGTCATTTATTTGATTTATTTAACCTTTATTTTATCAGGGAGTCATACCAAGACCAAGGTCTCGTTTACAGATGAGCTCTAAATTACATACATCACAAAGAATTACACACCTCAAAATATAAATACAAAATGCAGGCAGAAAGAAAAATATGGTCATAAAAAAACAACACATTAGTCAGTAATGAGGTCGTGTACCGAAGAACCTCCAAAGGAAGTGGAATGTTAGCGACTGGCAACCAGTCTAAGTTATAGTTACTACCACACACAAAAACAAACTTCATAGAGCTTTACTGACCTCTAGTGGTGGTATAGCTGAAGTGTCGGTATTTGTATTTTTGTATTTATGTATTTATTAAGCCAAGGCAAATCAAATCAAATCAAATCAAGGCAGCAGCTACTCTTCCTGGGGTCCAACAAAATGAAGGCAACATTACAATACATTCATAACAGATTTCACAACATATTAAGTTTCTGCTTTCAGGCCTCTACTCTACTACCACATATCTATAACACAAAATCCATGTGTACATGTGTGTATATAATGCATATCAAATCAAATCAAATTGTATTTGTCATATGCACCGAATATAACAGGTGTAGTAGACCTTACAGTGAACTGCTGAATACAACAGGTGTAGTAGACCTTACAGTGAAATGCTGAATACAACAGGTGTAGTAGACCTTACAGTGAAATGCTGAATACAACAGGTGTAGTAGACCTTACAGTGAACTGCTGAATACAACAGGTGTAGTAGACCTTACAGTGAAATGCTGAATACAACAGGTGTAGTAGACCTTACAGTGAACTGCTGAATACAACAGGTGTAGTAGACCTTACAGTGAAATGCTGAATACAACAGGTGTAGTAGACCTTACAGTGAAATGCTGAATACAACAGGTGTAGTAGACCTTACAGTGAAATGCTGAATACAACAGGTGTAGTAGACCTTACAGTGAAATGCTGAATACAACAGGTGTAGTAGACCTTACAGTGAACTGCTGAATACAACAGGTGTAGTAGACCTTACAGTGAAATGCAGAATACAACAGGTGTAGTAGACCTTACAGTGAAATGCTGAATACAACAGGTGTAGTAGACCTCACAGTGAACTGCTGAATACAACAGGTGTAGTAGACCTTACAGTGAAATGCTGAATACAACAGGTGTAGTAGACCTTACAGTGAAATGCTGAATACAACAGGTGTAGTAGACCTTACAGTGAAATGCTGAATACAACAGGTGTAGTAGACCTTACAGTGAAATGCTGAATACAACAGGTGTAGTAGACCTTACAGTGAAATGCTGAATACAACAGGTGTAGTAGACCTTACAGTGAAATGCTGAATACAACAGGTGTAGTAGACCTTACAGTGAAATGCTGAATACAACAGGTGTAGTAGACCTTACAGTGAAATGCTGAATACAACAGGTGTAGTAGACCTTACAGTGAAATGCTGAATACAACAGGTGTAGTAGACCTTACAGTGAACTGCTGAATACAACAGTGGTGTAGTAGACCTTACAGTGAACTGCTGAATACAACAGGTGTAGTAGACCTTACAGTGAACTGCTGAATACAACAGGTGTAGTAGACCTTACAGTGAACTGCTGAATACAACAGGTGTAGTAGACCTTACAGTGAACTGCTGAATACAACAGGTGTAGTAGACCTTACAGTGTACTGCTGAATACAACAGGTGTAGTAGACCTTACAGTGAAATGCTGAATACAACAGGTGTAGTAGACCTTACAGTGAAATGCTGAATACAACAGGTGTAGTAGACCTTACAGTGAAATGCTGAATACAACAGGTGTAGTAGACCTTACAGTGAAATGCTGAATACAACAGGTGTAGTAGACCTTACAGTGAAATGCTGAATACAACAGGTGTAGTAGACCTTACAGTGAAATGCTGAATACAACAGGTGTAGTAGACCTTACAGTGAAATGCTGAATACAACAGGTGTAGTAGACCTTACAGTGAAATGCTGAATACAACAGGTGTAGTAGACCTTACAGTGAAATGCTGAATACAACAGGTGTAGTAGACCTTACAGTGAAATGCTGAATACAACAGGTGTAGTAGACCTTACAGTGAAATGCTGAATACAACAGGTGTAGTAGACCTGAATACAGTGAAATGCTGAATACAACAGGTGTAGTAGACCTTACAGTGAAATGCTGAATACAACAGGTGTAGTAGACCTTACAGTGAAATGCTGAATACAACAGGTGTAGTAGACCTTACAGTGAAATGCTGAATACAACAGGTGTAGTAGACCTTACAGTGAAATGCTGAATACAACAGGTGTAGTAGACCTTACAGTGAACTGCTGAATACAACAGGTGTAGTAGACCTCACAGTGAAATGCAGAATACAACAGGTGTAGTAGACCTTACAGTGAAATGCTGAATACAACAGGTGTAGTAGACCTTACAGTGAAATGCTGAATACAACAGGTGTAGTAGACCTGAATACAACAGTGAACTGCTGAATACAACAGGTGTAGTAGACCTTACAGTGAACTGCTGAATACAACAGGTGTAGTAGACCTTACAGTGAACTGCTGAATACAACAGGTGTAGTAGACCTTACAGTGAACTGCTGAATACAACAGGTGTAGTAGACCTTACAGTGAACTGCTGAATACAACAGGTGTAGTAGACCTTACAGTGAACTGCTGAATACAACAGGTGTAGTAGACCTTACAGTGAACTGCTGAATACAACAGGTGTAGTAGACCTTACAGTGAAATGCTGAATACAACAGGTGTAGTAGACCTTACAGTGAAATGCAGAATACAACAGGTGTAGTAGACCTTACAGTGAAATGCTGAATACAACAGGTGTAGTAGACCTCACAGTGAAATGCTGAATACAACAGGTGTAGGTAGACCTTACAGTGAAATGCAGAATACAACAGGTGTAGTAGACCTTACAGTGAAATGCAGAATACAACAGGTGTAGTAGACCTTACAGTGAACTGCTTACTTACAAGCCCTTAACCAACAATGCAGTTTTAAGAAAATCCCTTAAAAAGTAAGAGATAAGAAAAACAAATAATTAAAAATCAGCATTAAATAACATTATCGAGGCTATATACAGGAGGTACCAGTACATGTCAATAGTGGGGCTATATACAGGAGGTACCAGTACATATCAATAGTGGGGCTATATACAGGAGGTACCAGTACATATCAATAGTGGGGCTATATACAGGAGGTACCAGTACATATCAATAGTGGGGCTATATACAGGAGGTACCAGTACATATCAATAGTGGGGCTATATACAGGAGGTACCAGTACATATCAATAGTGGGGCTATATACAGGAGGTACCAGTACATATCAATAGTGGGGCTATATACAGGAAGGGGGGGGGGGCAACACAAATAGTCTGGGTAGCCATTTGATTAGCTGGGCAGGAGTCTTATGGCTTTGGGGTAGAAGCCTATTGGACCTAGACTTGGCGCTCCGGTACCGCTTGCCGTGCAGTAGCACAGAGAACAGTCTATGACTAGGGTGGCTGGAGTCTTTGACAATTTTTAGGGCCTTCCTCTGACAACGCCTGATATATCGGTCCTGGATGGCAAGAAGCTTGGCCCCATGTACTGGGCCGTACGAACTACCCTCTGTAGTGCCTTGCGGTCGGAGGCCGAGCAGTGTCCATACCAGGCAGTGATGCAACCAGTTCTCGATGGTGCATCTGTAAAACCTTTTGAGGATCTGCAGACCCATGCCAAATCTTTTCAGTCTCCTGAGGGGAAATATGTTTTGTCGTGCCCTCTTCACGACTGTCTTGATGTGCTTGGACCATGTTAGTGTGTTGGTGATGTGGCCCCCACGAACTTGAAGCTCTCAACCTGCTCCGCTACAGCCCCGTCGATGAGAATGGGGAGGTGCTCGGACCTCCTTTTCCTGTAGTCCACAATCATCTCCTTTGTCTTGATCACATTGAGGGAGAGATTGTTGTCCTGGCACCACACGGCCAGGTCTCTGACCTCCTCCCTATGTGCTGTCTCATGGTTGTTGGTGATCAGGCACTGTTGTGTCAGCAGCAAACTTAATGATGGTGTTGGAGTCATGCCTGACCGTGCAGTCATGAGTGAACAGGGAGTACAGGAGGGGACTGAGCACGAACCCCTGAGGGGCCCCCATGTTGAGGATCAGCATGGTGGATGTGTTGTTACCTACCCTTACCACCTGGGGGCGGCCCGTCAGGAAGTCCAGGATCCAGTTGCAGAGGGAGGTGTTTAGTCCCATGGTCCTTGGCTTAGTGATGAGCTTTGAGGGCACTATGGTGTTGAATGCTGAGCTGCAGTCAATGAATAGCATTCTCACATAGGGGTTCCTTTTGTCCAGGTGGGAAAGGACAATGTGGAGCACAATAGAGATTGCATCATCTGCGTGTGTTTGCATGCATGTGTCTATGTTTGTGTTGCTTCACAGTACCTGCTGTTCCATAAGGAATTTTATTTTTTATCTAATTTTACTTCTGGCATGAGTTACTTGATGTGGAATAGAGTTCCATGTAGTTATGGCTCTATGTAGTACTGTGCGCCTCCCATAGTCTGTTCTGGACTTGGGGATTGTGAAAAGACCTCTGGTGGCATGTCCGAGCTATGTGCCAGTAGTTTAAACCGACAGCTCGGTGCATTCAACATGTCACAATACCTCTCACAAATACAAGTACACAGTCTGAAACTAACCGCAGCTCTGCGTTGTGTTGCTGTCATTTATTTATAAAATCTGCTGGGGATATTCTTTAGGAACTTTACGGTAAAAGCCCTGTATCCTCAAATACGGGATATTGTGATTGACATTACATTGGTCCAATAGTTGGAACGATCATTTTATCAATAACCAATAGGTATTAATGTTGGGCGGGATCTTACCTTGAGTGCAAGTAAAGGGAATAAATCAGCCGTTCAAACTAGCTAATATTTACGAACGGTCATGTAGCTAATATTGATGATGGATTATCGAAAATTATTTAACGGTGGATACGGAGACAGAAACTCTGATCATCACTAAACACAACATCAGGTAGGTTGCTGCAACGCGTTGTGGTGTTTGCTAGAATAACTAACGATAGCTATTTTAGCAAACGCCAGTTAACTTTAGCGAGCTAACTAGCCATTCTTAAAATGTAAATGTGTTTATCTGTCTTGCAAATAATGTTAGCTTATTAGCTAAACATTTCTATTAAAAAAAATGTCACGCTAGTTAGTTTTCTATATGACATTTCTAAGTAACGTTAGATGCAACTAGCTGCAGCTGTGTTGAAATAACGTTCTAGTTTGACGGTATTCTTCGGCCTCGCAGAAGAACTTGTCATTAGTGACATTGTAAATGTATGTGTCTGACTGTATCTAGACAGCTAGCTAACTCGTGTGTGTGCCGTTTGAATGCACAATAAAGGTGCATCATGGCTGTATTCTCTCTGACCCTTTCTTCCCAGGGCCGGCAACCTCTTATTTCCACTGTAGGTGTACTACCAGTGTACCTGTGGGGTCACCATGTCTCTCGCTCAGAGAGTCCTCCTCACCTGGATCTTCACCCTGGCCTTCCTCATCATGCTCGTCCTCAAACTAGATGGCAAAGTCCACTGGAACTGGTTCCTCACCTTTCTACCCGTATGGATCTTCGACGGCATCCTCCTCCTCATGTTACTCGTCAAGATGGTCGCCAGGTGTAAAGCGGGTCACGACCCTCGTAACGGCTCCCAGGACCTGAAGAAGAAGGCCTGGTACCTGGCGTCCATGCTGCTGAAGCTGGGCTTCTGTCTGACGCTGTGCGCCCGGCTGGAGAAGCTTACCCATATCAAGCTCACCTTTGTGTGTATTCCTCTATGGTGCATGTTGCTGGGAGCCATGGTGGAGCTGGGCTATAACATCTTCCCTGAGAGGAGAGAGGCATGAGAGAGGGATTGAGGAGAATGGAAAGGAGGAGGCTCTTCAGAGAAGGCTGGAAGGAACACACACAAACCTAATTCTTTAGTGTGGTTATTTCAGCTGTTTGCAAAATCACAAACTCTCCTTCATTTGTTATGACATGAAGTGTTATCCCGTTGACCAAGCTTTGCTCTCGTGCCAACAGTACTGCTTATCAGAGAACAGATCAGAGACTGTGCCTTCAGGAGGTTATAAAACGGATGTAAATGGTACAGGTCATGTAGATGTCAGATAAACTAATACAATCTAGCAAAGACATGTCACATTGCTAGCTAAGGATTTCCGGACATTTTCCTTGACGTCAGCATCTTTTGTGTTGTAAAATCTTTCATACTTTGTGGGACGACAAATGATTGTCGTAGTGTTTGGAAGACGGGGCTCTTCCTATGTAAAGCCATTCAGTTTAAATGTGATCTACCTGTAGTGTTACTGTCTCCTTTTAATTTTCACATCAATCTGCATATTATTTATTATTTTCCTTTCAGTATTGTGTGAATAAATGGATGTTACTATTGTTCCAAACTAAAACATGCTCTGATTTTGTTTGGTGCCTTTATGAGCTGTTGACTCCAGCATCAGAATAGATGAGCAGGCAAGTCTCAATGCACTACCAGCCGTATTGGCTAGATGGCAGTAGCAGCACGGTAGACTAATGTTGGCCTACTTGTGTTCAATGCAATAATCAGTTGTAATACTGGGTTGTTTGAGGATGTATCAAGGAACTTTACAACTTGCACAGACTGAACAGCCTCATTCCATGTACTCTCAGTTCAGTAAATGTGTACCACTAACATAAAATGTCTCTCAACCATGATGCATTTGGGGGGGTTATTTAATCCCTCCCTCTGAAAGGAGACTGACTGAACATGTTCTCTCTGTGCCTGCCCTTTTCTTAAAGGACACATTTGTCCTGACATTCACACACGGAGGATGCATAAACATCTTCCTCTCACACACACAAACATGTTCCTCGCCGGTCTGTGTGTCAGGGCTACACTCTCCCAACCCCTCTCCTCAGGTCCTTCTATATGCCACACCCTCTTTGGATAGCCCCATAGGGCTCTGGTCAACAGTAGTGCACTATAGAGAACGGGGTGCCGTTTGGGACACACCCTCTTTGGATAGCCCCATAGGGCTCTGGTCAACAGTAGTGCACTTGTAACTATAGAGAGGGACTGCACACACAACAGGGTGCTCCCGTTTGCAGAGCAAGGGGAACAACTACACTCAGAGCAAGTCTTTGGATAGCCCCATAGGGCTCTGGTCAACAGTAGTGCACTATAGAGAACGGGGTGCCGTTTGGGACACACCCTCTTTGGATAGCCCCATAGGGCTCTGGTCAACAGTAGTACACTATAGAGAACGGGGTGCCGTTTGGGACACACCCTCTTGGGATAGCCCCATAGGGCTCTGGTCAACAGTAGTGCACTATAGAGAACAGGGTGCCTTTTGGGACACACCCTCTTTGGATAGCCCCATAGGGCTCTGGTCAACAGTAGTACACTATAGAGAACAGGGTGCCTTTTGGGACACACCCTCTTTGGATAGCCCCATAGGGCTCTGGTCAACAGTAGTGCACTATAGAGAACGGGGTGCCGTTTGGGACACACCCTGTGACTGGACCAAGAGTTTGAGGCTCGCCCATCACACTAATCTGATTATCTGACATTCAAACCATGTGGGGCCAGGGCAGTCTGTCATAGCTTCTAGCGAGGTCTCTGTTGGGCTTGTACTGCTACTGCACATTCTGATCAGCAGCTCTTCTGTGTTTCATTTCCCAGCGCGCCATGGCTATAATCTCACATACCAGAACTGCTGAGCTCATCGCCGCTGAGTGCAGTGTGTGGGCGGCTTGCATAACACACACAGACAGAAGTAGCAGAGGCTAGAAAGGTAATCCTGCTCCAGTAGATCCATGCTTCTGCAGATCACACACTGAACTGTCTCCACGCAGACATTCATCTTATTGGAGATTGTTGTGCAGAAATAAATTGCCTGTTTCAGATGAGTGGCAAGTTGAATCCCAAATATATCAAATCAAATTTATTTATATAGTCCTTCATACATCAGCTGATATCTCAAAGTGCTGTACAGAAACCCAGCCTAAAACCCCAAACAGCAAGCAATGCAGGTGTAGAAGCACAGTGGCTAGGAAAAACTCCCTAGAAAGGCCAAAACCTAGGAAGAAACCTAGAGAGGAACCAGGCTATGTGGGGTGGCCAGTCCTCTTCTGGCTGTGCCGGGTGGAGATTATAACAGAACATGGCCAAGATGTTCAAATGTTCATAAATGACCAGCATGGTCGTATAATAATAAGGCAGAACAGTTGAAACTGGAGCAGCAGCACGGTCAGGTGGACTGGGGACAGCAAGGAGTCATCATGTCAGGTAGTCCTGGGGCATGGTCCTAGGGCTCAGGTCCTCCTCCGAGAGAGAGAGAAAGAGAGAATTAGAGAACGCACACTTAGATTCACACAGGACACCGAATAGGACAGGAGAGGTACTCCAGATATAACAAACTGACCCTAGCCCCCCGACACATTAACTACTGCAGCATAAATACTGGAGGCTGAGACAGGAGGGGTCAGGAGACACTGTGGCCCCATCCGAGGACACCCCAGACAGGGCCAAACAGGAAGGATATAACCCCACCCACTTTGCCAAAGCACAGCCCCCACACCACTAGAGGGATATCTTCAACCACCAACTTACCATCCTGAGACAAGGCTGAGTATAGCCCACAAAGATCTCCGCCATGGCACAAATATACACACTTCTTGACTGAGCCCAACACGTCTCTATTGCAAAATGATACCTGTTAAATATAAAAGGGATGGTCTTATCAGTTTAAGTTAGAACCTAAAAGGCCATGATATCAGATATGAACCATTGATCTACTGTATGTCCGTTGGAGCCCCATGATCAAACATCACTCATAACATTGACCTTTTTTTCCATTTTCACCTAAAATGACCCAAATCTAACTGCCTGTAGAACAGGACCTGAAGCAAAGGAAGGAAATGCACATTCTTGGTACCATTTGAAACAATGAAGTTTGTGGAAAAATGTAAATTAATGTAGGAGAATAACACAGATCTGGTACAAGATAATACAAAGAAAAAATTATTTGTTCTCTATTTTTTCTTTGTTCCATTATCTTTGAAATGCAAGAGAAAGGCCATCACATATTGCAATTTAGATGTTGGCCACTAGATGGCATCAGTGTGCGCAAAGTTTCAGATTGATCCAGTGAAGCATTGCAATACTGGACAATATTTTGTATCAAGTCTGCCCAAATGTGCCGAATTGGTCAATTGATACATTCAAGAGATCCATCTGGTGTCCACTGTAGCCCCATGATCAAACAACATCACTCGTAACCTTAACCTTTATTAAGAGGTCCATATTTATGTAGAAATCACACTACAAGTTTTTCTCCTTACAAAAAGTTATTTACACTACAGTGCTGACAATTAAAATCGAACAAAAATTATGAAAACTAAAAGCTTCCTTGATATAAATAAGCCTCTGAGGGGGAACAAAAGAAAGCCTGGATCCTTTAAAATAATGTCTCATCATCTTACAAAAAATATATATATGTTAATGTCAGCTCTAATAATAATCCATCTATAACCTAAAACTAAAATATATTATTTAAGGACCTGTATGTTTGTCAGACCTGCAGAGTACCAGTGCTTCTGGCCCTAAGTGCTTTGACAGTTCACAGATATTAGCCTGAGTCCCAGATCAGTTTATGCGTTCTTGCCAAGCCAACTCCTACTGTACGGTCAACATTGAGACAATACAAACTGATCTGGGACCAGGCTACACAGTTATGGACAGGCACTGAGGAATGTTACATTTGCAATGTATTCATTCGGTAACAGAACAGAGCAAGTGTGCATCCTAAAGGGCACCCTATTTCCAATATAGTGCACTACTTTTGAACAGATCTCTCTCCTATGGGCCCTGGTCACAAAGTAGATCCCTATATAGGGAATAGGACACCAATTAGGATGCAGACCCAACAGAGCTTTACGTGTTCCTTAGAATACATCACACACCGTGTTGATATCATGGTTTAATTTCTGTCTTCTCCTTCCTTTAGATGGGATTAAAACAGAACCCCGAAGAGCCATGTTAAAACACTATGTACAAAGATCAGTAGAAACAGTCTTTCTGATGTTGCTCATGCAGGTGGTGGTTAAAGGAGAGGGAGGAGCGGTGCGGGGGGCCAGGAGGACGTGTTTCCGGGGGGGTGACTGGGGCCTTTGTGTAAAGAGAAGTGTCTTTGTCCTGGGGTTTGTCCGGTCTGGGCTGGGGTTGGGCCCGGAACTGGGGTGTAGGGGTCCTGCTCTCTGTGTGGCTGGAGGCCAGGCTTGAAGAAGATAGAAGGGGTGCAGGGGAGGGCGTCAAAAAGGGGATAGGGGTGTGGGTAAGGGTAGGGGTATGGGTAGGGATGTGGGTAAGGATAGGGGTGTGGGTAAGGACAGGGGTGTGGCAGGGTTTGCGTGAGGGAGAGGGACTGGGGGTACGAATGGAAGCCGGGCTGGGTTTGAAGGGGGGAGAGTGTGTAGAAGTGGGACTAGATTTGGGAGAGGGGGTACAAGAGGATGACGGACTGGGTTTGGGAGAGGATGGGGGGGTGGAGGTGGGGGAGGGTTTGAGTGAGGAAGACAAGGAAGAGTGTGTGGTAGTGGTTTGATGTAATTCTGCGTGATGGTGGTGGTGGTAGTAGTGGGGATGATGGTGATGTGATTTGGGCTTGGTGTCCTGGAAAGACGATTTGGAGGGAGTTAGGGGGGTGATGGGAGTTGGTAGGGGGTGATGGGAGTTGGTAGGGGGCGATGGGTGAGGTGACAGAGGGCTTGGGCAGCCTTATATCCGCAGGTTGAGGTTCCACTTTGACCTCCGGGTGGGCAGTGTCTCTGTCTGTGGGGGGTTTGGGGTCCGTGAGAGGAGCTGTGGTCCCTCCCATCAAGGCATCCCCAAACTGCTCCTGTTTGACTCGTAGCGTCGACACGTCCACCTTCCTCTCCTCCTCGGCCGGAGGCTCTTGGTGGTATTGTTTTAAGCGGATGTGCCATGCCAGGCTGCAGACAGCAGAGACAGTCTTGAACTGATGAACCACACTACGAGGGATGTAGTAGATGTCATTGTCGTACAGCTGGATACGGGCGTAGCGGATCCCCTCGCGTCTCAGCTGGTTCAGCTTAGCGTCGTCCACCCACTGCACACACTGAGGGAGAGAGAGAGAGAGAGAGTTAGACAGTGTACTGGAGGAGAAGATCCACTGAGCTGTTTCCATATTGTTCTAAACCAGGGGAGTAGTTCAATCACTAGTGCTGAAGGATCCAGCTCTGGGTTGAACATTTGTAAAGCAAACGCAGAAGGATGCTGTGAAATCACCTCTCAGCTGCTCCTAACTAAAACAAAAGTGCAGCTTAAGAGACACTAATGGAGGACAGGCCCTGAGTCCTCCTGGAGGGTCTCTTTAATGGAGGATAGGCCCTGAGCCCTCCTGGAGGGTCTCTTTAATGGAGGATAGGCCCTGAGTCCTCCTGGAGGGTCTCTTTAATGGAGGACAGGCCCTGAGCCCTCCTGGAGGGTCTCTTTAATGGAGGATAGGCCCTGAGCCCTCCTGGAGGGTCTCTTTAATGGAGGACAGGCCCTGAGCCCTCCTGGAGGGTCTCTTTAATGGAGGACAGGCCCTGAGCCCTCCTGGAGGGTCTCTTTAATGGAGGACAGGCCCTGAAAGCCCTCCTGGAGGGTCTCTTTAATGGAGGACAGCTGGGATGTCCCTCCAAAACCTGGCCATTCACTGAGCCCTCCTGGAGGTCATTCACCCTTCCTGTCCATCAACTCCAGGCTGAACTTTAATGGAGGACAGGCCCTGAGCCCTCCTGGAGGGTCTCTTTAATGGAAAATAGGCCCTAGAGCCCTCCTGGAGGGACTCTTTAATGGAGGATAGGCCCTGAGCCCTCCTGGAGGTCTCTTTAATGGAGGATAGGCCCTCCAAGCTAAAACCAAATATGTTTTTCCTGGAGGGTCTCATTTTTAATTTGGAGGATTTAGGCCCTACAAGCCCATAGTCCTGGAGGGTCTTTTTAATGGAGGATAGGCCCTGAGCCCTCCTAAAAACTCTTTTTAATGGAGGACAGGCCCTGAACCTTTCCTGGAGGATCACTTTAATGTAAGACAGGCCCTGAGATAAATCCCTCCTGGAGGATCACTTTAATGTAAGACAGGCCCTGAGCCCTCCTGGAGGATCACTTTAATGTAGGACAGGCCCTGAGCCCTCCTGGAGGATCACTTTAATGTAGGACAGGCCCTGAGCCCTCCTGGAGGATCACTTTAATGTAAGACAGGCCCTGAGCCCTCCTGGAGGGTCTCTGTTGGAGACAGCACAGTGTAGTGCCACATCTAGCCATAGGGTGGCAGTACAGTGCATAGGGCTGTGGATAAGCTACCTTGTTTCATGCAATATCAAATCAAATGTTTTGTCACATGAGCTAAATACAACCGGTGTAGATCTTACAGTGAAATGCTTACTTACAAGCCCTTAACCACCAATGCAGTTAAGAAAAATAAGAAATAAAAGTAACTAATAATTAAAGAGCAGCAGTAAAATAACAGTAGCGAGGCAATATACAAGGGGTACCGGTATAGAGTTAATCTATGGGGGCACCGGTTAGTCGAGGTAATATGTACATTAGGGTAGAGTTATTAAAGTGCATAGACCACAGAGTAGCAGCAGCGTAAAAGAGGGGGGCAATGCAAGTAGTCTGGGTGGCCATTTGATTAGCTGTTCAGGAGTCTTATGGCTTGGGGGTAGAAGCTGTTTAGAAGCCTCTTGGACCTAGACTTGGCGCTCCGGTACCGCTTGCCGTGCAGTGGCAGAGAGAACAGTGTATGACTTGGGTGGCCGGAGTCTGACATTTTTTAGGGCCTTCCTCTGACACCACCTGGTATAGTGGTCCTGGATGGCAGAACGCTTGGCCTCAGTGATGTACTGGGCTGTACGCAATACCCTCTGTGATGCCTTGCGATCGGAGGCCGAGCAGTTGCCGTACCAGGCAGTGATGCAACCAGTCAGGATGCTCTCGATCCTCCTTTTCCTGTAGTCCACAATCATCTCTTTAGTCTTGATCACATGGAGGGAGAGGTTTTTGTCCTGGCACCACATGGCCAGGTCTCTTACCTCCTCCCTATGTGCTGTCTCATGGTTGTTGGTGATCAGGTCTAACACTGATGTGTCATCAGCAAACTTAATGATGGAGTTGGAGTCGTGCCTGACCCATGCAGTCATGAGTAAACAGGGAGTACAGAAGGGGACTGAGCACGCACCCCTGAGGGGCTCCCGTGTTGAGGATCAGCGTGACGGATGTGTTGTTACCTACCCTTACCACCTGGGGGCGGCCTGTCAGGAAGTCCAGGATCCAGTTGCAGAGGTGGGTGTTTAGTCCCATGGTCCTTAGCTTAGTGATGAGCTTTGAGGGCACTATGGTGTTGAACACAGAATGAATAGCATTCTCACATAGGTGTTCCTTTTGTCCAGGTGGGTACGGGCAGTGTGGAGTGCAATAGAGATTGCATCATCTGTGGATCTGTTGGGGCGGTATGCAAATTGGAGTGGTTCTTGGGTTTCTGGTGAGTGCTCGGTAGTCATTTTGGCAGGTTATCTTAGTGTTCTTGGGCACAGGGACTATGGTGGTCTGCTTGAAACATGTTGGTATTAGACTCAGACAGGGAGAGGTTGAAAATGTCAGTGAAGACACTTGACAGTTGGTCAGCGCAAGCTCGGAGTACACGTCCTGGTAATCCGTCTGGCCCTCCGGCCTTGTGAATGTTGATCTTTTTAAAGGTCTTACTCACATCGGCTGCGGAAAGCATGATCACACAATCGTCTGGAACAGCTGATGCTCTCATGCATGTTTCAGTGTTACTTGCGTTGAAGCGAGTACAGAAGTAATTTAGCTTGTCTGGTAGGCTCGTGTTACTGGGCAGCACTCGGCTGTACTTCCCTTTGTAGTCTGTAATAGTTTGCAAGCCCTGTCTCATCCAACGAGAGTCGGAGTCGGTGTAGTACGATTCGATCTTAGTCCTGTATTGATGCTTTGCCTGTTTGATGGTTTGTCAGAGGGCATAGCGGGATTTCTTATAAGGTTCCGGGTTAGAGTCTTCTGGTTGTGGTATGTGTGTACAGTCACTGTAGGGATGACGTCATCAATGCACTTATTAATGAAAACAGTGACTGATGTGGTGTCCTCAATGCCATCGGAAGAATCCAGGAACATATTCCAGTCTGTTCTAGCAAAACAGTCCTGTAGCTTAGCATCTGCTTAATCTAACCACTTTTTTATTGACCGAGTCACTGGTGCTTCCTGCTTTCATATTCGCTTGTAAGCAGGAATCAGGAGGATAGAATTATGGTCAGATTTGCCAAATGGAGGGCGAGGGAGAGCTTTGTACGCGTCTATGTGTGTGGAGTAAAGGTGGTCTAGAGTTTTTTTCCCTCTAGTTGCACATTTAACATGCTGATAGAAATTTGGTAAAACGGATTTACGTTTCCCTGCATTAAAGTCCCCGGCCACTAGGAGCGCCGCCTCTGGATGAGCGTTTTCCTGTTTGCTTATGGCGGTATACAGCTCATTGAGTGCGGTCTTAGTGCCAGCATCGTTTTGTGGTGGTATGTAAACAGCTACGAAAAATACAGATAAAACTCTCTTGGTAGATAGTGTGGTCTACAGCTTATCATGAGATACTCTACTTCAGGCAAGCAAAACATCAAGACTTCCTTAGATATTGTGCCTTAGGTATTGTTTACAAATATACATTGTCTTACCAGAGGCTGTTGTTCTATCCTGCTGATACAGTGTATAACCCACCAGCTGTATGTTATTCATGTCGTTGTTCAGCCACAACTCAGTGAAACATAAGATATTACAGTTTTTAATGTCCTGGTGGTAGGATTTACGTGCTTTTTAGTTCATCCTATTTATTATCCAGCGATTGTATGTTGGCCAGTAGTACGGATGGCAAAGGCAGATCCTCAGAAGGCATCTTCACTAGAGGTCGACTGATTCATCGGAAAGGCTGATTAATTAAGGCCGATTTCAAGGTTTCATAACAATCGGTCATCGGCATTTTTGAACACCGATTATGGCCGATTATATTGGGCTCCGCGGGGAGACTGCGTGGCAGGCTGACTACCTGTTACGCGAGTGCAGCAAGGAGCCAAGGTAAGTTGCTAGCTAGCATTAAACTTTTAAAAAACACATCAATCATGGCACATATTGCACTTTTACTTTCTTCTCCAACACTTTGTTTTTGCATTATTTAAACCAAATTGAACATGTTTAATTTATTTGAGACTAAATTGATGTTATTGAATTATTACAAATAAATAATTAATAAATGAATATATATATATATATATATAAATCGTCCGATTAATCGGTACCGACTTTTTTTGGTCCTCCAATAATCGGTATTCGTGTTGAAAAATCATAATTGGTCGACCTCTAATCTCCACCAGGCATCTCCACAAGTCATCCGACTCATTAAAGAAATGTTCTTCATCAAGTTCGAAGTGAGTAATCGCTGTTCTGTTTTCCAGAAGCTTTCAGTCATAAGAGACAGAATAAGTTACAAAAAAAACAAAATAGCAGAGTTGTTTAAGAGTTGCAGAGTTGTTTATGAAACAGCAGCCATTGTCTCCGCTGCCATTTGAACTAATAGAAACGAGGTAGAGGACAGGTGCAGCTCACCTGGGACAGAGGTGGTTCGTGCAGGTCCAGTTGTAACCTCTGGACTACATTAGGGAAGTCTCCAGCATGGAAACAGATCACGTCTTTGGTAACGCGAGGAGGCTCCGCGCTACAGAGACAGAGAGAAGATAGATTATAACCATTGATTTCCAATCAGATTATGCAGCGGTCTTGTAACGGATTACTTGGACGATTGTTGGATACTAAATACAGCCTCAATAGGCCGACAGTTTAAAGTAATTTATACCAAGCAACGTATCTAAAGACAATACATGATCATATATCCGGGTGTTAAAACCACCCACCTCTCTCCACAGCGCACGGCCTTGAGCACCCCTACAGCGGCGGTGGTCTGCCTCTCGAAGCCCTGTCCGATGTGGTCAGCGTGGGCCCGCGTCCGGTCATCGAACAGCATCTCACGAGGCTCGCTGGCCCGAGGTAGGTACTGCAGGTTCTTGATCTCATTGGTTGACCTGGAGGAGGAGAGGACATTGAGATTAACACAAACTTCTATAGCAGGCGGCCATAATAAGACCAAAATAATCAATCAATCATCAATTACTATATGATACTAAATAACAGATTTTTTTTATCCTGATCCAGCATCCTGCCTCTGGAGAGCTAGTCTAGGATATCCCTGACCTTGTAGCTTAGTAAGCTGTCTGGTCCCAGAGACCACCGGAGAGCCGGAAGTAAGCTGTCTGGTTCTAGAGACCACCGGAGAGCCGGAAGTAAGCTGTCTGTATCCAGAGACCACTGGAGAGCCGGAAGTAAGCTGTCTGTATCCAGAGACCACCAGAGAGCCAGAAGTAAGCTGTCTGTATCCAGAGACCACCGGAGAGCCGGAAGTAAGCTGTCTGGTTCTAGAGACCACCGGAAGTAAGCTATCTGGTTCTAGAGACCACTAGAGAGCCGGAAGTAAGCTGTCTGGTTCTAGAGACCACCGGAGAGCCGGAAGTAAGCTGTCTGTATCCAGAGACCACCGGAGAGCCGGAAGTAAGCTGTCTGGTTCTAGAGACCACCGGAGAGCCGGAAGTAAGCTGTCTGGTTCTAGAGACCACCGGAGAGCCGGAAGTAAGCTGTCTGGTTCTAGAGACCACTAGAGCTGTCTGGTTCTAGAGACCACCGGAGAGCCAGAAGTAAGCTGTCTGGTTCTAGAGACCACCGGAGAGCCGGAAGTAAGCTGTCTGGTTCTAGAGACCACCGGAGAGCCGGAAGTAAGCTGTCTCCCCAGTGAAGCACATTAACACCTGATTCAACAAATGTAATGGAATCAATGGAACGGAGTCAAACGTTGTTTCCATGTGTTGGATGTGTTTGATACCATTCCACTGATTCCATTCCAGCCATTACAATGAGCCTGCCGTCCTATTGCTCCTCCCACCAGCTTCCTCTGAAGCCCACACACACTGCAGCGCTCCAGAACTAGGAATATACCGCAATGTCCTACAGCGCTACATTCATGAGCGACCCCACAGCGCCAGTGTTTAGTCAGAGAGAGGGGTAAACACAGCCAGTGTTTAGTCAGAGAGAGGGGTAACACAGCCAGTGTTTAGTCAGAGAGAGGGGTAACACAGCCAGTGTTTAGTCAGAGAGAGGGGTAACACAGCCAGTGTTTAGTCAGAGAGAGGGGTAACACAGCCAGTGTTTAGTCAGAGAGAGGGGTAACACAGCCAGTGTTTAGTCAGAGAGGGGGTAACACAGCCAGTGTTTAGTCAGAGAGAGAGGGGTAACACAGCCAGTGTTTAGTCAGAGAGAGGGTAACACCGCCAGTGTTTAGTCAGAGAGAGGGGTAACACCGCCAGTGTTTAGTCAGAGAGAGGGGTAACACCGCCAGTGTTTAGTCAGAGAGAGTGTTTAGGTAAACACAGCCAGTGTTTAGTCAGAGAGAGGGGTAAACACAGCCAGTGTTTAGTCAGAGAGAGGGGTAACACCGGCAGTGTTTAGTCAGAGAGAGGGGTAACACCGCCAGTGTTTAGTCAGAGAGAGGGGTAACACAGCCAGTGTTTAGTCAGAGAGAGGGGTAACACCGCTAGTGTTTAGTCAGAGAGAGGGGTAACACCGCCAGTGTTTAGTCAGAGAGAGGGGTAACACTGCCAGTGTTTAGTCAGAGAGGGGGTAACACAGCCAGTGTTTAGTCAGAGAGAGGGGTAACACCGCCAGTGTTTAGTCAGAGAGCCAGTGGGTAACACAGCCAGTGTTTAGTCAGTTAACACAGCCAGTGTTTAGTCAGAGAGAGGGGTAACACAGCCAGTGTTTAGTCAGAGAGGGGTAACACCGCCAGTGTTTAGTCAGAGAGAGGGGTAACACAGCCAGTGTTTAGTCAGAGAGGGGTAACACAGCCAGTGTTTAGTCAGAGAGAGGGGTAACACAGCCAGTGTTTAGTCAGAGAGGGGTAACACAGCCAGTGTTTAGTCAGAGAGAGGGGTAACACAGCCAGTGTTTAGTCAGAGAGAGGGGTAACACAGCCAGTGTTTAGTCAGAGAGGGGTAACACCGCCAGTGTTTAGTCAGAGAGGGGTAACACAGCCAGTGTTTAGTCAGAGAGAGGGGTAACACAGCCAGTGTTTAGTCAGAGAGAGGGGTAACACAGCCAGTGTTTAGTCAGAGAGGGGTAACACAGCCAGTGTTTAGTCAGAGAGGGGTAACACCGCCAGTGTTTAGTCAGAGAGAGGGGTAACAGCCAGTGTTTAGTCAGAGAGAGGGGTAACCGCCAGTGTTTAGTCAGAGAGAGGGGTAACACAGCCAGTGTTTAGTCAGCCAGTGTTTAGTCAGAGGGGTAACACAGCCAGTGTTTAGTCAGAGAGAGGGGTAACACAGCCAGTGTTTAGTCAGAGAGAGGGGTAACACCGCCAGTGTTTAGTCAGAGAGGGGTAACACAGCCAGTGTTTAGTCAGAGAGGGGTAACACAGCCAGTGTTTAGTCAGAGAGAGGGGTAACACAGCCAGTGTTTAGTCAGAGAGAGGGGTAACACAGCCAGTGTTTAGTCAGAGAGAGGGGTAACACAGCCAGTGTTTAGTCAGAGAGGGGGTAACACAGCCAGTGTTTAGTCAGAGAGGGGGGGGTAACACCGCCAGTGTTTAGTCAGAGAGAGGGGTAACACAGCCAGTGTTTAGTCAGAGAGAGGGGTAACACAGCCAGTGTTTAGTCAGAGAGAGCCAGGGTAACACCGCCAGTGTTTAGTCAGAGAGAGGGGTAACACAGCCAGTGTTTAGTCAGAGAGGGGTAACACAGCCAGTGTTTAGTCAGAGAGAGGGGTAACACCGCCAGTGTTTAGTCAGAGAGGGGTAACACCGCCAGTGTTTAGTCAGAACACAGCCAGTGAGGGGTAACACAGCCAGTGTTTAGTCAGAGAGAGGGGTAACACAGCCAGTGTTTAGTCAGACAGAGAGTCAGGGGTAACACCGCCAGTGTTTAGTCAGAGAGAGGGGTAACACAGCCAGTGTTTAGTCAGAGAGAGGGGTAACACAGCCAGTGTTTAGTCAGAGAGAGGGGTAACACCGCCAGTGTTTAGTCAGAGAGAGGGGTAACACCGCCAGTGTTTAGTCAGAGAGAGGGGTAACACCGCCAGTGTTTAGTCAGAGAGAGGGGTAACACAGCCAGTGTTTAGTCAGAGAGAGGGGTAACACAGCCAGTGTTTAGTCAGAGAGAGTGTTTAGTCAGAGAGAGGTACAGGTAACACAGCCAGTGTTTAGTCAGAGAGAGGGGTAACACAGCCAGTGTTTAGTCAGAGAGAGGGGTAACACAGCCAGTGTTTAGTCAGAGAGAGGGGTAACACCGCCAGTGTTTAGTCAGAGAGGGTAACACCGCCAGTGTTTAGTCAGAGAGAGGGGTAACACCGCCAGTGTTTAGTCAGAGAGAGGGGTAACTCCGCCAGTGTTTAGTCAGAGAGAGGGGTAACACCGCCAGTGTTTAGTCAGAGAGAGGGGTAACACGCCAGTGTTTAGTCAGAGAGAGGGGTAACACAGCCAGTGTTTAGTCAGAGAGAGGGGTAACACGCCAGTGTTTAGTCAGAGAGAGAGCCAGGGTAACACAGCCAGTGGCCAGTGTTTAGTCAGAGAGAGGGGTAACACCGCCAGTGTTTAGGGGTAACACAGCCAGTGTTTAGTCAGAGAGGGGTAACACAGCCAGTGTTTAGTGAGAGAGAGGGGTAAGGGGTAACCGCCAGTGTTTAGTCAGAGAGAGGGGTAACACGGGCCAGTGTTTAGTCAGAGAGAGGGGTAACTCCGCCAGTGTTTAGTCAGAGAGAGGGGTAACACAGCCAGTGTTTAGTCAGAGAGAGGGGTAACTCCGCCAGTGTTTAGTCAGAGAGAGGGGTAACACAGCCAGTGTTTAGTGAGAGAGAGGGGTAACGCCGCCAGTGTTTAGTGAGAGAGAGGGGTAACACAGCCAGTGTTTAGTGAGAGAGAGGGGTAACACAGCCAGTGTTTAGTGAGAGAGAGGGGTAACGCCGCCAGTGTTTAGTGAGAGAGAGGGGTAACGCCGCCAGTGTTTAGTCAGAGAGAGGGGTAACACAGCCAGTGTTTAGTGAGAGAGAGGGGTAACACAGCCAGTGAAAAGGCAGTGTGAGTACATCCTCACATTTAACATACATTACACTAGAGAACATCACGGGGTGAAACAACCAACGAGGAGATAGTGCCTGTGTCACAAATCACACCATATTCCCTATATCGTGCCCTACAGTAGTGTACTATATAGGGGTTAGTGTGCCATTTGTGATGTAACCCGAGCACTGTTTAGTATGCAGAAGTAGGACAGGACTTCTGCCTGCCTGGATGAAGTAATACATGTAAAGCTGAGACCCAGAGAAAAGGTTTCAACAGAAGAAACAGACAGCACTCTGGGGAGGGAGAAGAGGGGGAGGGAAGGAGAGAGAAAGGGACGGAGGAAGAGGGAGGGGGAGGGAGGAAGCCCAGCATTTTTGGGCTCCTGTGCCTGAAGCAATTGGCCACGGCTATTTGGTCTTACTGTTCGAGTCGAGAGAGAGTAGTCACTGTACTTCAGAATCTATTTATTTTATTTAACCAGGCAAGTCAGTTAAGAACAAATTCTTATTTACAATGACGGCCTACTGGGGAACAGTGGGTTAACTGCCTTGTTCAGGGGCAGAACAACAGACTTTTACCTTGTCAGCTCAGGATTTAGATCTTGCAACCTTTCGGTTACTAGTCCAACGCTCTAACCACTATGCTACCTGCCGCCCCATCTATGAGGACAGACAGTGAGGTACTAGTCACTGTACTACAGTATCTATGAGGACAGACAGTGAGGTACTAGTCACTGTACTGTAGTATCTATGAGGACAGACAGTGTTGTACTAGTCACTGTACTACAGTATCTATGAGGACAGACAGTGAGGTACTAGTCACTGTACTGTAGTGTCTATGGGGACAGACAGTGAGGTACTAGTCACTATACTACAGTATCTATGAGGACAGACAGTGAGGTACTAGTCACTATACTACAGTATCTATGAGGACAGACAGTGAGGTACTAGTCACTGTACTACAGTATCTATGAGGACAGACAGTGAGGTACTAGTCACTATACTACAGTATCTATGAGGACAGACAGTGAGGTACTAGTCACTATACTACAGTATCTATGGGGACAGACAGTGAGGTACTAGTTACTATACTACAGTATCTATGGGGACAGACAGTGAGGTACTAGTCACTATACTACAGTATCTATGGGGACAGACAGTGAGGTACTAGTCACTATACTACAGTATCTGAGGACAGACAGTGAGGTACTAGTCACTGTACTACAGTATCTATGAGGACAGACAGTGAGGTACTAGTCACTATACTACAGTATCTATGAGGACAGACAGTGAGGTACTAGTCACTATAATACAGTATCTATGGGGACAGACAGTGAGGTACTAGTTACTATACTACAGTATCTATGGGGACAGACAGTGAGGTACTAGTTACTATACTACAGGATCTATGAGGACAGACAGTGAGGTACTAGTCACTATACTACAGTATCTATGGGGACAGACAGTGAGGTACTATACTACAGTATCTATGAGGACAGACAGTGAGGTACTAGTCACTGTACTACAGTATCTATGAGGACAGAGAGGGAGGTACTAGTCACTATACTACAGTATCTATGAGGACAGACAGTGAGGTACTAGTCACTATACTACAGTATCTATGGGGACAGACAGTGAGGTACTAGTCAAAATACTACAGTATCTATGAGGACAGACAGTGAGGTACTAGTCACTATACTACAGTATCTATGGAGACAGACAGTGAGGTACTAGTCACTATACTACAGTATCTATGAGGACAGACAGTGAGGTACTAGTCACTATACTACAGTATCTATGGGGACAGACCGTGAGGTACTAGTCAAAATACTACAGTATCTATGAGGACAGACAGTGAGGTACTAGTCACTATACTACAGTATCTATGAGGACAGACAGTGAGGTACTAGTCACTATACTACAGTATCTATGAGGACAGACAGTGAGGTACTAGTGAAGGTGACGAAGTCAACTTGGTGAGACTTATTACATGGCAAGGTGAGGGTGGAAACTGAGAAGGCAGACAGAGTGAAAACTCAGTAATTTACTCACAGAAATCTGCTATGGCTGTTTTGGGTCAGAAAGTGAAGTGTTATTTTTCCACTACTTGGTCAAGTGGCTGTATATATATATATTAATATATCTTCCTGGATAGAAGAGGAACGTTATGTTTGGCGTAAAAGCAACACAGCTCATCACCCTGAACACACCATCCCCACTGTCAAACATGGTGGTGGCAGCATCATGGTTTGGGCCTGCTTTTCTTCAGCAGGGACAGGGAAGATGGTTAAAATTGATGGGAAGATGGATGGAGCCAAATACAGGACCATTCTGGAAGAAAACCTGATGGAGTCTGCAAAAGACCTGAGACTGGGACGGAGATTTGTCTTCCAACAAGACAATGATCCAAAACATAAAGCAAAATCTACAATGGAATGGTTCAAAAATAAACATATCCAGGTGTTAGAATGGCCAAGTCAAAGTCCAGACCTGAATCCAATCGAGAATCTGTGGAAAGAACTGAAAACTGCTGTTCACAAATGCTCTCCATCCAACCTCACTGAGCTCGAGCTGTTTTGCAAGGAGGAATGGGAAAAAATTTCAGTCTCTCGATGTGCAAAACTGATAGAGACATACCCCAAGCGACTTACAGCTGTAATTGCAGCAAAAGGTGGCGCTACAAAGTATTAACTTAAGGGGGCTGAATAATTTTGCACGCCCAATTTTTCAGTTTTTGATTTGTTAAAAAAGTTCGAAATATCCAATAAATGTCGTTCCACTTCATGATTGTGTCCCACTTGTTGATTCTTCACAAAAAAATACAGTTTTATATCTTTATGTTTGAAGCCTGAAATGTGGCAAAAGGTCGCAAAGTTCAAGGGGGCCGAATACTTTCGCAAGGCACTGTATATATATATATATTAATCTATCTTCCTGGGAACAGCTGTAAAAGAGGCCTTCTCTTCAGTCAAGGTCTCCATGTCTGTCTCGGTCTTTCACAGTTCCATGCCTGTGTACAGTATGATCCATGTCTGTCTCTGTCTTTCACAGTTCCATGCCTGTGTACAGTATGATCCATGTCTGTCTCTGTCTTTCACAGTTCCATGCCTGTGTACAGTATGATCCATGTCTGTCTAGGTCTTTCACAGTTTCCATGCCTATGTACAGTATGATCCATGTCTGTCTCTGTCTTTCACAGTTCCATGCCTGTGTACAGTATGATCCATGTCTGTCTCTGCCTTTCACAGTTCCATGCCTGTGTACAGTATGATCCATAAACCATGTGTTACTGTGTCCTATAAAAGATCCCTGAGGATTCCCTGAGCATGAAGACTCATCCTATAAATAAATCATACATTTTACAGGATGCCGTCATGCAGCCAAAACACAGTGATGTGTCATGCAGCCAAAACACAGTGTGTGTGTGTGTGTGTGTGTGTGTGTGTGTGTGTGTGTGTGTGTGTGTGTGTGTGTGTGTGTGTGTGTGTGTGTGTGTGTGTGTGTGTGTGTGTGTGTGTGTGTGTGTGTGTGTGTGTGTGTGTGTGTGTGTGTGTGTGTGTGTGTGTGTGTGTGTGTGTGTGTGTGTGTGTGTGTGTGAGAGAGAGAGTGAGAGAGAGAGATCCAGCCATCAGGTCTGACATGTGTTCCTGACAGCCTGTAGTCTTGTAAACCCCACCCTAGGCAACAGTGAAGAAGGCGGGGTGTTCAGGCAGGTAGTCTGGGGGACCATGAACCTTTAGCTCCCATTTCCCTCTTGTAGGATTGTTATTTGTAACAGCTGTCAATGGTATTACGGGACTACGATAGATTTTTCTGTGTGTGTGAATAAAGACAAGGAAAAAAATACCCACCAAAAAAGACAGCTCCTATACAATATTTTGAATAATCGATAAATAGTTTAGGCTGTATCCCAAATAGCACCCTAGATAGTGCACATCTTTCGACCAGATGTAAAAAAGGATACAGCAGGTGTAAATAGTACAGTGAAATGCAGACTAACGTGTAACGGGCTCCGACTAACTGGTAACGGGCTCTGACTAATGGGCTCCGACTAACAGGTAACAGGCTCCGACTAACAGGTAACGGGCTCCGACTAACGGGTAACCAGCTCCGACTAACGGGTAACGGCTCCGACTAACGGGCTCCGACTAACTGGTAACGGGCTCCGACTAACGGGCTCCGACTAACGGGTAACGGGCTCCGACTAACGGGCCCCGACTAACAGGCTCCGACTAACGGGTAATGGGCTCCGATTAACGGGTAACGGGCCCCGACTAACAGGTAACGGGCTCCGACTAACAGGTAACGGGCCCCGACTAACAGGTAACGGGCTCCGACTAACGGGCCCCGACTAATGGGTAACGGGCTCCGACTAATGGGTAACGGGCTCCGACTAACAGGCTTTAGTTGTCCTCGTCTTAAAATGTAGGAGTAACGTTGTTGCTTT
>NW_024609176.1:60000-107500 GCF_018296145.1 Oncorhynchus tshawytscha
GTTCTCTTTACCTAGAACACATAGTAGAGCACAGTAAAATGGTCAGTAAAACGGTCAGTAAAACCAGTCAGTAAGACCAGTCAGTAAACAGTCAGTAAAACGGTCAGTAAAACCAGTCAGTAAAATGGTCAGTAAAACGGTCAGTAAAACCAGTCAGTAAACAGTCAGAAGACCAGTCAGTAAAATGGTCAGTAAGACCAGTCAGTAAAACGGTCAGTAAGACCAGTCAGTAAACAGTCAGAAGACCAGTCAGTAAACAGTCAGAAGACCAGTCAGTAAACAGTCAGAAGACCAGTCAGTAAACAGTCAGAAGACCAGTCAGTAAGACCAGTCAGTAAAACCAGGCAGTAAGACCAGTCAGTAAGACCAGTCAGTAAACAGCAGTCAGAAGACCAGTCAGAAGACCAGTCAGTAAGACCAGTCAGCAAGACCAGTCAGTAAGACCAGTCAGCAAGACCAGTCAGTAAGACCAGTCAGAAGACCAGTCAGTAAGACCAGTCAGTAAACAGTCAGAAGACCAGTCAGTAAAACCAGTCAGAAGACCAGTCAGTAAGACCAGTCAGTAAGACCAGTCAGTAAGACCAGTCAGTAAGACCAGTCAGAAGACCAGTCAGAAGACCAGTCAGTAAGACCAGTCAGAAGACCAGTCAGTAAGACCAGTCAGTAAACAGTCAGAAGACCAGTCAGTAAGACCAGTCAGTAAACCAGTCAGTAAGACCAGTCAGTAAGATCAGTCCACTGGAGTGTTGAGGTCGAGACAAAAACGTTCAAGTCAGTTGAACTGAATACGTACAGTACTCGTTCACCTGAGGACTGATGTCCGACCCCTAACCAGGGAGATGAAGTGTGTGTTGGTGTGAAGGCTGGGCCATGTACAGAGCACTACTTCATGAGGACATCTGATGTTACAGCAGTATCAGTAGTGTGAAAGCTGATGCTGTACAGTAATGATACTGGGAGATCAGACACTACTCTGGTACTGGGGGGGGGATTACAGACTACCTGCTGCTTGTAAACCCCCCCCCACACTGGAGCCAAGTAATACTGCAGCTCTCCTCTTCAACAGCCTCTCCTTCCCCTCGTTCTGATTCTACACCATTACGAGTAGACCCAGTGACAGTCAGGACAGAGAGACAGTCACAATAGACCCAGTGACTATCAGGACAGAGAGAGACAGTCACAATAGACCCAGTGAGGGGCTGACTGTCAGGACAGAGAGACAGTCACAATAGACCCAGTGACTGTCAGGACAGAGAGAGACAGTCACAATAGACCCAGTGAGGGGCTGACTGTCAGGACAGAGAGAGACAGTCACAATAGACCCAGTGACTGTCAGGACAGAGAGAGACAGTCACAATAGACCCAGTGACTGTCAGGACAGAGAGAGACAGTCACAATAGACCCAGTGAGGGGCTGACTGTCAGGACAGAGAGAGACAGTCACAATATATCCAGTGAGGGGCTGACTGTCAGGAGAATGAGATTCCACAACTGCACATGACCTGCTAGTGCAATAACATCAGAGTAGTTACCATTCAAATAAAATACAATTTTATTGGTCACATACACATGGTTAGCAGATGTTATTGCGAGTGTAGTGAAATGCTTGTGCTTCTAGATCCGACAGTTGTAGCTATTCCTATTCTGAGACACAGAGAGCAGCCATTCAAAGAGCTGGTAGTGCTAGCTAACCTGTTTTACACAGTACAGCTGTCACCCAGTAGTAACAAGCCCTGTTGAATAGCTAGAAGTGCATCCCGGTCTCCTTCACTGTCTCACTTTGTTCCCACAGATCTAAGTACATCTGCTGAAAGGAAGGAAGGAAAGAACAGAGGTTTTATAGCAGCTTCAGAGCCACAGAGAACCACAAACCCCCCTCCTGTCTGTCTCTGGACCGTAGGCCCTAGGGTCACAGTCCTCCTTCTCTAACATGGTAATAAGACGACACGAGGAGGAGCAGATCACTGCTAGTCTCAATGTCCCAAACATCCTCCCGATTCACTTACAACCCTCTCTAATACAGCTACTACAGCCCAGCCATTCTTATCACCACAGAATATCCTCAGGGCTAAAGAGAGAGTTCATCATAAGGCCAGTTTCTCCTGGAGCAGTCCATCTGTCTGAACGTTAGATAGTGTCAGAGGAACATCTTCTTCAGACAGTTAATAGATCATCTGTTTCTAAACATGATCCTCTACTAGAGGTCTGTGTCTTTTCACAGTGTTAACAAAGTGTACAGGGACATATTACAGTCAATCATATTACCAAACTAGGGCCCCAATTAGTCGACTGGTCGATTGTTTTATATATAAAACATATGCACCCATTTCAGTGAATGAATCCATTGCAGGAGGCCTGGACTAAAAGCCAATTAATGCTTGATCCGAAAACGTGGTGGGAAGCTCCATATGCAGGGTGTGATGCAATTGTAGAGCCTCCAGAGACATGCAGAGGTTAAATCCAGCACTGTACCACATCACCATGCCCCTCCCAAACGTTGGTACAATACGGAGGGCTCTGTAGAGCTCCACATTGACAGTAGTTGGGGGCGGTACATCCTGTATAAACACAAACTCACTTCCTGGACAACAGCTCTGCACTGCTCTGTGATGCACAAGAAGTATGACTGTTCTGACGGATGCTGAGGCCAGATCACCGTAAATGCTGCGTGGTCAATACAGTCTGATGGACCATGCACCTCTCTCCTAACAACTGCATTGTGTGACTTGTTAGCATTTGATTGTTAGTGTAAATCACTTCTCCATGACATACAGTGTATCACCAGCAGTACATTTACCCTTCCTTCATATCATTTCTATCTACTGCCTCCTGAGTGGTCCAGTGATCTAAGTCACTACAGATCCGGGTTTGATCCCGGGCTGTGTTGCAGCCGGACGCGACCAGGAGAGTCATGAGGTGACGCACAATTGGCCCAGCTTCGTCCGGTTTAGGGGAGGGTTTGGCCAGCCGGGATGTCCTTGTCTCATCGCGCTCTAGCGATTCCTTGTGGCGGGCCGGGCGCATGCACGCTGACGCGGTCGCCAGTTATACGGTGTTTCGTCTGACACGTTGGTGCGGCTGGCTTCCTGGTTAAGCGAGCTGTGTGTCAAGAAGCAGTGTGGCTTGGCAGGGTCGTGTTTCGGAGGACGCTTGGCTCTCGACCGTCCCCTCTCCCGAGGCCGTACGGGAGTTGCAGCATTGAGACAAGACTGTTACTACCAATTTGATACCTCAAAATTGGGGAGAAAAAGGGGTAAAAATATCAAATTTATTTTCTGGTAATTATTTGAGTGCATTCAATATTGTTCCAGTCTTCCCATTCTCATTGTAGGAGTGGACACCCTGTTTGCAGAGGTGCACAACCTATTCTACACTTGTGAGAAACAAGTTTTGGTTCATTTCATTCCATTTACAAGTTGTCAATTTAGTCATTGTCTTTTGTTTCGAGCGCTCCTGTCAGTGTTGAGTAAGGACACAGAAATGTAACTAGGCCTATAGGCTACCTGAAAAATATTTCAAGCCCTCTCCCTTTCGATAACCACTCAGCGTGAAAGTGAAAAATGTCATGCTCTGATCCAGTGGAAATGTCATAAAATAGGCCTACCTGATTACTTCTTATCAGTGCTGGACTTGGACTGAATTAGGTGCCGGAACTCATTTTGGTTTCTGGTACCGTTTGTATTTAGGTGCTTGAGCTCCACAATACCTGTGAGTTAATATTCTATAAGAGTAATAACAGCAGTGTGAGGTGCCCAAGTCAAGCACGGCTTCTTATGTGCAAATAGCCTACAGCTGTGTCTGTCCTGAGCTCACTGCTGGGGAAACTGAGGGCCCAGAATATTCTATACAGCGCTGCAAGTTCACAAGTGCTGGATCCAACCTAATAGTTTATACAATGTTTCAAGTTCATTGGCTACATTTGTAGCCAACGTGATTTATAGTAGATTTTCTACCTGCAGGCTGAGCAGCTAACCGTTCGCTGCAGCTGTACATAGTCTATCGGTAAATAGCCTACCCAATTTTACCTACCTCATCCCCATACTGTTTATATTTATTTACTTTTCTGCTCTTTTGCACACCAATATCTCTACCTGTACATGACCATCTAATCATTTATCACTCCAGTGTTAATCTGCAAAATTGTAATTATTCACCTACCTCCTCATGCCTTTTGCACACAATGTATATAGACTCTCTTTTTTTTCTACTGTGTTATTGACTTGTTAATTGTTTACTCCATGTGTAACTCTGTGTTGTCTGTTCACACTGCTATGCTTTATCTTGGCCAGGTCGCAGTTGCAAATGAGAACTTGTTCTCAACTAGCCTACCTGGTTAAATAAAGGTGAAATAAATAAATAAAAAATTTTTTTTTATTTGTTGGCTTTATGTAGGCTATTTTAACACAGTTGGCAATATAATTAACTCTTTAGGTTTGTATAATTTTCATTTAGATTTGGATAGAAGGTTGATTAACCACATGACAATGATTGAGATATGAAGACGTTATTATAAATTAAATTAAACTTTTACGAAAATGTGCATCTGAACCATAACGAACACGCAGATCGGTAGAACTGATAAGATAGACTGGCATTCAACATAAGAAAGGGTGCCAACTCCTCATGTATCCAATTACAGGCAACTTCAGGAGTGTAATGGCAGAATCTGAGAAAGTCAGCAGGAGAGGGAGGAGTTATGTCAGGTTAAGTGTTTATTTCTTTCTGGTTATCTAGATCTCTGGCGCCCTCTTGAGGCATCAAACCGTAAGCTTAAAGCATCAGACAAGCTCAATGATTTATTAAAACACAGGCTGTCTCTATATTTGGAAAAATACACGTTTAACAATTTCAACCAATCGATTGGTCGAAAGAACAGACTACTTTCGGTCGACAAATCTTTGTTTTTAGTAGGGGACAGTCATATGCCAAACACATCATGCGTGCTGCACTTGTGCTTCAGGTTGTGATGCGTGGAGCTGGAAGTGGGCAATTCCTGTCTGACAGGAGACTGTTGAGCAGATGTGAGACGTGTTCCCTCCATCCTTCCCTCCGCCCTCCTGCCAGCTGTTCGTTCCCCCGCCAAAATAAACATATAAACCGTTATGACGGTTATTTTATTTTCTTCATCCGTAATCGTGGGTTATATGGTAATTGTGCCAACCCCCCCTCCCTCCCTATCCTATCCTATCCTATCCTATCCTTACTGCAGGCTGTTAAGATCAGTTATCCTAAATTGAAGCCAGCGGTGGAGGTCCTCACAGGGCTGCAGCGTTTAATCATGTTTGGAGACTTCACAGAGGACGTCTTCGAGACGAGAGGGTGTGTGTGTGTGTGTGTGTGTGTGTGTGTGTGTGTGTGTAGTGGTGTCTGGTGCTGTTTTTCCTGCCCTGAGGGAGCAAGACACCAGTGTGAGTGTGTAAAGGACTGAAGTAGCCTGTTTTCTCCTTTCTGCTGTGTGTGTGTGTGTGTGTGTGTGTGTGTGTGTGTGTGTGTGTGTGTGTGTGTGTGTGTGTGTGTGTGTGTGTGTGTGTGTGTGTGTGGATCCTAGTCCTCTCTGTTCCATTTATGGCAACAAGTCACAATGGAGGGGCCAGCGAAGGGTGAGTCAAGGGGGAAGGTGAGGGAGTTTACTGTAGTGGCCAGGAAGTAAAAGGACAACGGGGAAAGAGGATGAGGAGAAGTAGTGTCCTTGGGTGTCAGTGGAGTGAATCTGTCAGAGAGAGAGAGAGGAGAGAGAGAGAGAGAAACCAGTGTAGAGCCAGACTCTGTACACCAACTGACTGTTTGGGGAATTGACCTCTCACAGGCCCCCTGTCTACAATACACACCATCATCTATCACTGGGGAGAACACGAGTTCAGACACAAGGTCACACAAGGTCACTGGGCCTGGACTAGTAGACTGCTATTCCCTCAGACTGGGTAAAAAAAAAACTTTAATATTCAATGAATATTGTTACATAATTGCAATCAATTATGTGGTTGCAAATAGTGGATTGATGTGTGTGGGACAGAAGTATCTGAGCAGGGCTTGTATAGGATTAATCCTATTTAAATAAGGCCAACAAATGAATGGCCCAGTCCAAACTGTGTGTACATTAAGCATGGGTGCCTCCCTTGTTTCCAGGCCAAACGTGTTTCCATGAACACAACACATAATATAGACCAGATATGATCTTCATCCTGATGAGAATGAGATGAGCTTCATTATCCATGAGGACACACACCTCTGAGTAGTAGCCATCCCTCCTGTCTGGTCTCTTCTCCTGGGCGGCTTGCTCTGGGCACACTCTGTTTTAGGATAATGGACTCACTCACAGGTGAGAGAGATGCAAGCAGAGACAGAGACAGACACAGATTGCATCTGGATGCCCACTGCGCCCCTGCGGGTGTGTGTTAGTTAAAGGGAATGGATGGCCGATAAAGGTTCTTTCCTCTGGGATTTCTTGCCTGCCGCAGACTGCAGACAGACAAGGAAACCCACCAAGACGAGGAGCGGCGTGGAGCCGCCAACACCGTGAGAAGCCAGCCAGGCACAGTCTAATACATGGATACATCCAAAACAACCTAATTCCTCCTCTCCCTCACCGAGAGAGAGCAGAGCTGAGCAGCCAACCAGCCAGCCACATTCCCATAACGTCTGATACACCAGGAATATGTGAAATATGTAAATACCACAGACACACCTAAACACACTACTGTACCCCTCTCCCCCTGTGAGGCCCCCAGTCATCAAAACACACTACTGTACCCCTCTCCACCTGTGAGGCCCCCAGTCATCTAAACACACTACTGTACCCCTCTCCCCCTGTGAGGCCCCCAGTCATCAAAACACACTACTGTACCCTCTCCCCTGTGAGGCCCCCAGTCATCAAAACACACTACTGTACCCCCTCCCCCTGTGAGGCCCCCAGTCATCAAAACACACTACTGTACCCCTCTCCCCTGTGAGGCCCCCAGTCATCAAAACACACTACTGTACCCCTCTCCCCTGTGAGGCCCCCAGTCATCAAAACACACTACTGTACCCCTCTCCCCCTGTGAGGCCCCCAGTCATCAAAACACACTACTGTACCCCTCTCCCCCTGTGAGGCCCCCAGTCATCTAAACACACTACTGTACCCCTCTCCCCTGTGAGGCCCCCAGTCATCAAAACACACTACTGTACCCCTCTCCCCCTGTGAGGCCCCCAGTCATCAAAACACACTACTGTACCCCTCTCCCCCTGTGAGGCCCCCAGTCATCAAAACACACTACTGTACCCCTCTCCCCTGTGAGCCCCCCCAGTCATCAAAACACACTACTGTACCCCTCTCCCCATGTGAGGCCCCCAGTCATCTAAACACACTACTGTACCCCTCTCCCCTGTGAGGCCCTCAGTCATCAAAACACACTACTGTACCCCTCTCCCCCTGTGAGGCCCCCAGTCATCAAAACACACTACTGTACCCCTCTCCCCCTGTGAGGCCCCCAGTCATCAAAACACACTACTGTACCCCTCTCCCCCTGTGAGGCCCCCAGTCATCAAAACACACTACTGTACCCCTCTCCCCTGTGAGGCCCCCAGTCATCAAAACACACTACTGTACCCCTCTCCCCCTGTGAGGCCCCCAGTCATCAAAACACACTACTGTACCCCTCTCCCCCTGTGAGGCCCCCAGTCATCAAAACACACTACTGTACCCCTCTCCCCCTGTGAGGCCCCCAGTCATCAAAACACACTACTGTACCCCTCTCCCCTGTGAGGCCCCCAGTCATCAAAACACACTACTGTACCCCTCTCCCCCTGTGAGGCCCCCAGTCATCAAAACACACTACTGTACCCCTCTCCCCCTGTGAGGCCCCCAGTCATCAAAACACACTACTGTACCCCTCTCCCCATGTGAGGCCCCCAGTCATCTAAACACACTACTGTACCCCTCTCCCCCTGTGAGGCCCCCAGTCATCTAAACACACTACTGTACCCCTCTCCCCATGTGAGGCCCCCAGTCATCAAAACACACTACTGTACCCCTCTCCCCCTGTGAGGCCCCGGGTAACCAGTCATCTAAACACACTACTGTACCTCTCTCCCCATGTGAGGCCCCCAGTCATCTAAACACACTACTGTACCCCTCTCCCCCTGTGAGGCCCCCAGTCATCAAAACACACTACTGTACCCTCTCCCCCTGTGAGGCCCCCAGTCATCATCAAAACACACTACTGTACCCCTCTCCCCCTGTGAGGCCCCCAGTCATCAAAACACACTACTGTACCCCTCTCCCCCTGTGAGGCCCCCAGTCATCAAAACACACTACTGTACCCCTCTCCCCTGTGAGGCCCCCAGTCATCAAAACACACTACTGTACCCCTCTCCCCCTGTGAGGCCCCCAGTCATCTAAACACACTACTGTACCCCTCTCCCCTGTGAGGCCCCCAGTCATCTAAACACACTACTGTACCCCTCTCCCCCTGTGAGGCCCCCCCCAGTCATCAAAACACACTACTGTACCCCTCTCTCCCCATGTGAGGCGCCCAGTCATCTAAACACACTACTGTACCCCTCTCCCCCTGTGAGGCCCCCCCCAGTCATCTAAACACACTACTGTACCCCTCTCCCCTGTGAGGCCCCCAGTCATCAAAACACACTACTGTACCCCTCTCCCCATGTGAGGCCCCCAGTCATCTAAACACACTACTGTACCCCTCTCCCCATGTGAGGCCCCCAGTCATCTAAACACACTACTGTACCCCTCTCCCCTGTGAGGCCCCCAGTCATCTAAACACACTACTGTACCCCTCTCCCCTGTGAGGCCCCCAGTCATCTAAACACACTACTGTACCCCTCTCTCCCCCTGTGAGGCCCCCAGTCATGAGGCCCCCAGTCAAAACACACTACTGTACCCCTCTCCCCCTGTGAGGCCCCCAGTCATCTAAACACACTACTGTACCCCTCTCCCCTGTGAGGCCCCCAGTCATCTAAACACACTACTGTACCTCTCTCCCCTGTGAGGCCCCCAGTCATCTAAACACACTACTGAGGCCCCCTCTCCCCCTGTGAGGCCCCCAGGCAGCCAGTCATCAAAACACACTACTTTACCCTCTCCCCATGTGAGGCCCCCAGTCATCTAAACACACTACTGTACCCTCTCCCCCTGTGAGGCCCCCAGGCAGCCAGTCATCAAAACACAACTTTACCTCTCTCCCCATGTGAGGCGCCCCCAGTCATCTAAACACACTACTGTACCCCTCTCCCCATGTGAGGCGCCCCCAGTCATCTAAACACACTACTGTACCCCTCTCCCCCTGTGAGTCCCTCAGTCATCTAAACACACTACTGTACCCCTCTCCCCTGTGAGGCCCCCCCCCAGTCATCTAAACACACTACTGTACCCCTCTCCCCCTGTGAGTCCCCAGTCATCTAAACACACTACTGTACCCCTCTCCCCCTGTGAGGCCCCCAGTCATCTAAACACACTACTGTACCCCTCTCCCCCTGTGAGGCCCCCAGTCACCTAAACACACTACTGTACCTCTCTCCCCATGTGAGGCCCCCAGTCATCTAAACACACTACTGTACCTCTCTCCCCTGTGAGGCCCCCAGGCAGCCAGTCATCAAAACACACTACTTTACCTCTCTCCCCATGTGAGGCGCCCAGTCATCTAAACACACTACTGTACCTCTCTCCCCCTGTGAGGCCCCCAGGCAGCCAGTCATCAAAACACACTACTTTACCTCTCTCCCCATGTGAGGCGCCCCAGTCATCTAAACACACTACTGTACCCCTCTCCCCATGTGAGGCGCCCCAGTCATCTAAACACACTACTGTACCCCTCTCCCCCTGTGAGTCCCTCAGTCATCTAAACACACTACTGTACCCCTCTCCCCTGTGAGGCCCCCAGTCATCTAAACACACTACTGTACCCCTCTCCCCCTGTGAGTCCCTCAGTCATCTAAACACACTACTGTACCCCTCTCCCCCTGTGAGGCCCCCGGGTAACCAGTCAAGTCTCAACCATAACATCTGATATTGTCTACTCCAAACTCAGATATATCTAAACACACTACTCCTTCTGCATCTCTCTCCCTCTACCATTTATTTTCCTCTCCACCCTGAGGCCCCAGAGCAGAACAGAGTTAACCGTCTGATAGTGTACAGCTACAGAAAGTAGGGCCACGTTGAATAGTGAAAACATAGATACATCCAAACCAACAGCTCCCTTAACTCTCCCAATACCCTGAGACCCCCAGAGCAGAGCAGCCAGCCTAGACTGACTGAACTGAGACCCCCAGAGCAGCCAGCCTAGACTGACTGAACTGAGACCCCCAGAGCAGCCAGCCTAGACAGACTGAACTGAGACCCCTAGAGCAGAGCAGCCAGCCTAGACTGGCTGAACTGAGACCCCTAGAGCAGCCAGCCAAACAAACTACTCCTCCCCTTTTCCTTCACTATTGTTTCCCCTCATCCCTCCACCACTCCCTCTCCCCCCTCTCGCTACATGACTCACAGCCCCAGCAGCCCAAGGCCAGCCAGGGTATTAGGCCTACCCGCAGATCTGCCCAGATCCCTCGTCAGCATGCGTGGACACACACAGCACAAATCCACAACAAACCCTTTATCCTCTTAGACCTGGGTCTCTGTCTCACCAACTCTCCCTCCTTTCCATCACTCTTCCTCTGCTCCTATCTCCCTCTCTGATCAGCAGATAGCTACATAACTCCGGATGGCCAGGTCAGGATATGATATGCCTCTCTTAGTAAGAGAAGTCTATTACGAGGTACGTCACTGCACTGCATGGTCAGCCATTACAGAGGGTTTCATCAGCCCTGTTGCTAGTTATGACATAACATACAGCCTAGCCCTGTTGCTAGTTATGACATAACATACAGCCTAGCCCTGTTGCTAGTTATGACATAACATTTAGCCTAGCCCTGTTGCTAGTTATGACATAACATTTAGCCTAGCCCTGTTGCTAGTTGTGACATAACATTTAGCCAGCCTAGCCCTGTTGCTAGTTGTGACATAACATTTAGCCTAGCCTAGCCCTGTTGCTAGTTATGACATAACATTTAGCCTAGCCTAGCCCTGTTGCTAGTTATGACATAACATTTAGCCTAGCCCTGTTGCTAGTTGTGACATAACATTTAGCCTAGCCTAGCCCTGTTGCTAGTTGTGACATAACATTTAGCCTAGCCTAGCCCTGTTGCTAGTTGTGACATAACATTTAGCCTAGCCTAGCCCTGTTGCTAGTTATGACATAACATTTAGCCTAGCCTAGACCTGTTGCTAGTTATGACATAACATTTGGCCTAGCCTAGACCTGTTGCTAGTTATGACATAACATTTGGCCTAGCCTAGACCTGTTGCTAGTTATGACATAACATTTAGCCTAGCCTAGACCTGTTGCTAGTTATGACATAACATTTAGCCTAGCCAAGCCCTGTTGCTAGTTATGACATAACATACAGCCTAGCCTTGTTGCTAGTTATGACATAACATATAGCCTAGCCTAGCCCTGTTGCTAGTTATGACATAACATTTAGCCTAGCCTAGCCCTGTTGCTAGTTATGACATAACATACAGCCTAGCCTTGTTGCTAGTTATGACATAACATTTAGCCTAGCCCTGTTGCTAGTTATGACATAACATTTAGCCTAGCCCTGTTGCTAGTTATGACATAACATTTAGCCTAGCCCTGTTGCTAGTTATGACATAACATTTAGCCTAGCCTAGCCCTGTTGCTAGTTATGACATAACATTTAGCCTAGCCCTGTTGCTAGTTATTACATAACATTTAGCCTAGCCCTGTTGCTAGTTATGACATAACATTTAGCCTAGCCTAGCCCTGTTGCTAGTTATGACATAACATTTAGCCTAGCCCTGTTGCTAGTTATTACATAACATTTAGCCTAGCCTAGCCCTGTTGCTAGTTATGACATAACATTTAGCCTAGCCCTGTTGCTAGTTATGACATAACATGTAGCCTAGCCTTGTTGCTAGTTATGACATAACATTTAGCCTAGCCTAGACCTGTTACTAGTTATGACATAACATGTAGCCTAGCCTTGTTGCTAGTTATTACATAACATATAGCCTAGCCTAGCCCTGTTGCTAGTTATGACATAACATACAGCCTAGCCTAGATCTGTATCTAGTTATTACATAACATAACATATAGCCTAGCCTAGACCTGTTGCTAGTTATTACATAACATATAGCCTAGCCTAGACCTGTTACTAGTTATTACATAACATATAGCCTAGACCTGTTACTAGTTATTACATAACATATAGCCTAGACCTGTTACTAGTCATTACATAACATATAGCCTAGACTAGACCTGTTACTAGATATTACATAACATATAGCCTAGCCTAGACCTGTTACTAGTTATTACATAACATATGGCCTAGACCTGTTACTAGTTATTACATATCATATGGCCTAGACCTGTTACTAGTTATTACATATCATATAGCCTAGCCTAGATCTGTTACTAGTTATTACATAACATATAGCCTAGCCTAGATCTGTTACTAGTTATTACATAACATATAGCCTAGCCCTGTTACTAGTTATTACATAACATATAGCCTAGACCTGTTACTAGTTATTACATAACATATAGCCTAGACCTGTTACTAGTTATTACATAACATATAGCCTAGACCTGTTACTAGTTATTACATAACATATAGCCTAGCCCTGTTACTAGTTATTACATAACATATAGCCTAGCCCTGTTACTAGTTATTACATAACATATAGCCTAGCCCTGTTACTAGTTATTACATAACATAACATATAGCCTAGCCTAGACCTGTTACTAGTTATTACATAACATAACATATAGCCTAGCCTAGACCTGTTGCTAGTTATTACATAACATATAGCCTAGCCTAGACCTGTTACTAGTTATTACATAACATATAGCCTAGACCTGTTACTAGTTATTACATAACATATAGCCTAGATCTGTTACTAGTTATTACATAACATATAGCCTAGATCTGTTACTAGTTATTACATAACATATAGCCTAGATCTGTTACTAGTTATTACATAACATATAGCCTAGACCTGTTACTAGTTATTACATAACATATAGCCTAGCCTAGACCTGTTACTAGTTATTACATAACATATAGCCTAGACCTGTTACTAGTTATTACATAACATATAGCCTAGCCTAGACCTGTTGCTAGTTATTACATAACATATAGCCTAGACCTGTTACTAGTTATTACATAACATATAGCCTAGCCTAGACCTGTTACTAGTTATTACATAACATATAGCCTAGCCTAGACCTGTTGCTAGTTATTACATAACATATAGCCTAGCCTAGACCTGTTACTAGTTATTACATAACATATAGCCTAGCCTAGACCTGTTGCTAGTTATTACATAACATACAGTCGTGGCCAAAAGTTTTGAGAATGACTCAAATATTAATTTTTACAAAGTCTGCTGCCTCAGTCTGTATGATGGTAATTTGCATATACTCCAGAATGTTATGAAGAGAAATCAGATGAATTGCAATTATTTGCAAAATCCCTCTTTGCCATGCAAATGAACTGAATCCAGTTCCACAGAATCCGGCAGGGTAGCCTAGTGGTTAGAGCGTTGGACTAGTAACCGAAAGGTTGCAAGTTCGAATCCCCGAGCTGACAAGGTACAAATCTGTCGTTCTGCCCCTGAATAGGCAGTTATCCCGCTGTTCCTAGGCCGTCATTGAAAATAAGAATTTGTTCTTAACTGACTTGCCTAGTAAAATAAAGGTAAAAAATACAAAATAAAAATGTCCACTGCATTTCAGACCTGCCACAAAAGGACCAGCTGACATCATGTCAGTGATTCTCTCGTTAACACAGGTGTGAGTGTTGACGAGGACAAGGCTGGAGATCAGACTGGAAGCTTCAAAAGGAGGGTGGTGCTTGGAATCATTGTTCTACTACTAGTTACCCCTAGCCTAAACCAGTTATTACTTAACATATAGCCTAGACCTACTACTACCACCTGTCACTACATCACAACTATAGGTCCCAGTCACTGTGATCTGACTCTGCCTGTCTGTTTATTCCTAACAAGGGAGCTGCTTGATGTTGTTGTGGTCTGTGTTTTCTCCAACAGCAGATAAAAGAAGCGTGTGCCACAACAGGGTGAACACAACACGATAGCGAGACTGGTCTATAGGCGTGTCTGCTGCCACAGTTGATCAAATCTTAGCAGGAGAAAATAGGAAGAAAAGAGGAAGAGAAAACAGAGAGAGAGAAAGAGAGAGAGAGAGAGGGGAGAGGGGAGAGGAGAGAGGAGAGAGAGAGAGAGGAGAGAGAGAGAGGGAGAGGAGAGGAGAGGAGAGGAGAGGAGAGGAGAGGAGAGGAGGAGAGGAGGGAGAGGAGAGGAGAGGAGAGGAGAGGAGAGGAGAGGAGAGGAGAGGAGAGGAGAGGAGAGGAGAGGAGAGGGGAGAGAGAGAAAGGGGGGGGAGGAGAGAGGAGAGAGAGAGGAGAGAGAGAGAGGAGAGAGAGGAGAGGAGAGAGAGAGAGAGAGAGAGAGAGAGAGAGAGAGAGAGAGAGAGAGGAGAGGAGAGGAGAGGAGAGGAGAGAAGAGAGGAGAGGAGAGGAGAGGAGAGGAGAGGAGAGGAGAGGAGAGGAGAGGAGAGGAGAGGAGAGGAGAGGAGAGGAGAGAGAGAGAGAGAGAGAGAGGAGAGAGAGAGAGGAGAGAGAGAGAGAGAGGAGAGGAGAGGAGAGGAGAGGAGAGGAGAGGAGAGGAGAGGAGAGGAGAGGAGAGGAGAGGAGAGGAGAGGAGAGAGAGAGAGAGAGAGAGAGAGAGAGAGGTCTCTTGATCAGCTGTGCTGGTACCAGACCTTGTGGTATACTGAGCCCGTTAAACCAGAAAGACGTGTTTCACACCACTTGGCTTTTCAAGGTCGGAGCTGGCCTGCTTCCCTCTCTCCCTATTCCCCCTCCCACCCTCTCTCCTCCAGCCTGCTTCCCTCTCTCCCTATTCCCCCTCCCTCTCGCTCTATGGCTCTCTCCCCTCCAGTCTGCCTGCCTCCCTCCCTCCCACCCTCTCTCCTCCAGCCTGCCTGCCTGCCTGCCTCCCTCCCTCCCACCCTCTCTCTCTCCTCCAGCCTGCCTCCTTCCCACCCTCTCTCCTCCAGCCTGCGTCCCTCCCAGGCAGAGAATACAGTCCCATGGGGCGACCTACCTAGTGCCTCTTTGTACTGTACACCTCTCTCACTGTTTCTCTCCCTCCCTCATTCTCCTTCGCTCTTGTTCTCTCTCCCTCCCTTCCTATTTTGCTCTCCCTCCCTCTCTTTCCATCTCTTGTTTAGTCTCCCTGCCTCTTTCTTTCTACATCTCAGAGAAAAATAGCATCCTCCTCTCCTGGTCTCAGGGAAAGAGGGATGGCAGAGAGATCTGATTCCTCTTTCTCTCTTTAATCCCTCTCACTTTCCTCTGAGACCACTACTATATATACGTCCCAAATGGCACCCTAGTCCCTATATAGTGCAGTACTTTAGACCAGAACCCTCGTCCCTATAAAGTGCAGTACTTTAGACCAGAGCCGTAGTCCATATATAGTGCAGTACTTTAGACCAGAGCCCTAGTCCATATATAGTGCAGTACTTTAGACCAGAGCCCTAGTCCATATATAGTGCAGTACTTTAGACCAGAGCCCTAGTCCATATATAGTGCAGTACTTTAGACCAGAGCCCTAGTCCATATATAGTGCAGTACTTTTGAGCAGAGATAGTACTCTACTACCCCCCCCCCCACTCTTTTCCCTTCATCTCCCTATCTCCCTCCCCATCTCTCTCCCTCGGGCAGGGACCCCACTGTGACCTCTCACCTGGCTTGGGCTGGCTGGCTGAGGTAACAGCCAGGTAATGGGATGGGTGTAGGTGAGAGACATCAACATGAAAGGAAAGTGATTAGAATGACTGATCAGACTAGAACTCCAGACAGTCTTGATTTCATATGTGGAGTTCCAGATATGTGGAGTTCCAGCCCTGAATGCTGATTGGCTGACGGCTGTGGTATATCAGACCGTATACCACGGGTATGACAAAACATTTTATTTTGTCTGCTCTTATTACGTTGGTAACCAGTTTATAATAGCAATAAGGCACCTCAGGGATTTGTGGTATACGGCCAATATACCCGGGCTAAGGTCTGTCCGGGCACTCCGTAATGCGTCGTGCATAAGAACAGCCCTTAGCTGTGGTATATTGGCCATATACACCCCCCCCCCCGTGCCTCATTGCTTAAATATATGACAGGGGTGGTTTCCATGTCAAACACACAATAGATTAAAAAATTAAAATTAAAATTGCATAGCCGGCTAACACTATAAACAAATGATTTTACTAAATAAAAAGACAGCAGAGATTGGAAACAGAATATGTTCTGTTTTGTAATTGGATGCCTTCTGGGGTTGGAAACAGGGAGACAGCATTGTGACAGCATGTATCAGAGACACCATGAAAAGATTCTGCTAAAGCCCACCCAGCCAGGCAGTCACCCAGCCAGGCAGTCACCCAGCCAGGCAGTCACCCAGCCAGGCAGTCACCCAGCCAGGCAGTCACCCAGCCAGGCAGTCACCCAGCCAAGCAGTCACCCAGCCAGGCAGTCACCCAGCCAGGCAGTCACCCAGCCAGGCAGTCACCCAGCCAGGCAGCTCTGTGCTGTGGATGACTCATCCTAACAACATGACAGAACCCTCAAATCTACACCAGACGGACACTTGAAACACTTTAAGCCACAAAGAGAGAGAGGGAGAGCACCAGAACGGTGAATGTAATTCCACCACTATTGCCAATTCATTTCCCAGTGATACTTCTGCAGTTGTCATGATAACCTTCATGAGGGGGAGTACGAACAAAAACAAACCCTCCTAAAGGGTGAGTATGGTTAGGCCCATGTCTCCAGGCAACTAGCCAACCCCTGTGTGGTGTGTATTTTGATTTGAACACAGGCAGCCACACAGGCAGCCAATCTGCGTGTACGGAACACATAACCCTGGGAGCTGATTTGGCAGCAGCCGTTTCACTCTGACACGGGATTGGCCGGGGAGGAGAACAGGCTTCCTGCTTTGTCTGTCCCCATCGGGCCACTCCCTCTGGTGTTAGGGTGAGCTCAGGACAAGCCTTCTCCTGGCAGGATGTGAGGGGGTGGCGAGAGGAGGCACTCAAACACCAAGTACTGTGACAACTCTCCTTAGGAAGAGAGAGCGAGAGAAAGATAGTGATTCTCCCTCGCCTCGCTCTCTTTCTCTAAAACAATACAGAAATACACTATGGAAAAAGAACGAACAGGACGTCAGAAATAAACTCGATGTCATTGAAGAATCCATAGACTCTAACCACTTCTGGGAAAATTGGAAAACACTAAACAAACACGAAGAATTATCTATCCAAAATGGAGATAAACCACTTCTCCAATCTGATTGGCTCTATAACAAAGAACAAACAGCAAAAACATACACATGATCAAATACAACATTTTAGAATCATCTATTAAAGACTCCCAGAACCCACTGGATTCTCCAATTACATTGAATGAACTACAGGACAAAATACAAACCCTCCGCCCCAAAAAGGCCTGTGGTGTTGATGGTATCCTTAATGAAATGATCAAATATACAGACAACAAATTCCAATTGGCTATACTAAAACTCTTTAATATTATCCTTAGCTCTGGCATCTTCCCCAATATCTGGAACCAAGGACTGATCACCCCAATCCACAAAAGTAGAGACAAATTTGACCCCAATAACAAGCGTGGGGGATATGCGTCAACAGCAACCTTGGGAAAATCCTCTGCATTATCATTAACAGCAGACTCGTACATCTCCTCAATGAAAACAATGTACTGAGCAAATGTCAAATTGGATTTTTATAAAATTACCGTACGGCAGACCACGTATTCACCCTGCACACCCTAATTGACAAACAAACAAACCAAAACAAAGGCAAATGCTTCATTTCAAAAAAAGCTTGACTCAATTTGGCATGAGGGTCTACTAGACAAATTGATGGAAAGTGGTGTTGGGGGAAAAACATTATAAAATCCATGTACACAAACAACAAGTATGCGATTAAAATTGCAAAACAAACATTTCTTTCCACAGGGCCGTGGGGTGAGACAGGGTGCAGCTTAAGTCTCACCCTCTTCAACATATATATCAACGAATTGGCGAGGGCAGCACCTGGCCACACCCGGCCTCACCCTACTAGAATCTGAAGTCAAATATCTACTGTTTGCTGATGATCTGGTGCTTCTGTCCCTAACCAAGGAGGGCCTACAGCAGCAACACAACTAGACCCAACCAAATCATGAGAAAAAGATCATATCTTGACACATTGGAAACAACAAACAACTGGGCACAGTGGCAGAATACCTGACCACTATGAGTGACCCAAACTTAAGGAAAGCTTTGACTATGTACAGACTCAGTGAGCATAGCCTTGCTATTGAGAAAGGCCGCCATAGGCAGACATGGCTCTCAAGAGGAGACAGGCTATGTGCTCACTGCCCACAAAATGAGGTGGAAACTGAGCTGCACTTCCTAACCTCCTGTCCAATGTATGACCATATTAGAGAGACATATTTCCCTCAGATTACACAGATCCACAAAGAATTTGAAAACAAACCCGATTTTAATAAACTCCCATATCTACTAGGTGAAATACCACAGTGTGACAACACAGCAGCAGGATTTGTGACCTGTTGCCACAAGAAAAGGTCAACCAGTGAAGAACAAACACCATTGTAAATACAACCCATATTTATTTATTTTCCCTTTTGTACTTCAACTATTTGCACAGAATATGACATTCTTTTGGAACTTTTGAGAGTGTAATGTTTACTGATATATTTTTTAAATGGTTTATTATCTATTTCACTTGCTTTGGCAATGTAAACATATGTTTCCCATGCCAATAAAGCCCTTAAATTGAAATGAGAGAGGAAGACAACAGAGCGAGGGAGACAACAGAGCGAGGGAGACGAGAGCGAGCGAGATCTCATCATGGTTTACCTCTCACAGGGAGAGATGTGATTTGTAGCCCACAACCTACCTACAGCAAGGTCATTAAATGTATATGGGCTGCATGAGGTAGAGAAGAGGAAAATAAATCATAGAAGGTTTTAAGGAGAGCGAGAGAGAGAGCAGCCTGGACTGACCAGCTAAACAGAGAGAGAGCAGTCTGGATTGACCAGCTAAACAGAGACAGAGCAGCCTGGACTGACCAGCTAAACAGAGAGAGAGCAGTCTGGACTGACCAGCTAAACAGAGAGAGAGCAGCCTGGACTGACCAGCTAAACAGAGAGAGAGCAGCCTGGACTGACCAGCTAAACAGAGAGAGAGCAGCCTGGACTGACCAGCTAAACAGAGAGAGAGCAGCCTGGACTGACCAGCTAAACAGAGAGAGAGCAGCCTGGACTGACCAGCTAAACAGAGAGAGAGCAGTCTGGATTGACCAGCTAAACAGAGAGAGAGCAGCCTGGACTGACCAGCTAAACAGAGAGAGAGCAGTCTGGATTGACCAGCTAAACAGAGAGAGAGCAGCCTGTACTGACCAGCTAAACAGAGAGAGCAGTCTGGACTGACCAGCTAAACAGAGAGAGCAGTCTGGACTGACCAGCTAAACAGAGAGAGCAGTCTGGACTGACCAGCTAAACAGAGAGAGCAGTCTGGACTGACCAGCTAAACAGAGAGAGAGCAGCCTGGACTGACCAGCTAAACAGAGAGAGAGCAGCCTGGACTGACCAGCTAAACAGAGAGAGAGCAGCCTGGACTGACCAGCTAAACAGAGAGAGAGCAGCCTGCAGCCTGCAGCCTGGCTGACCAGCTAAACAGAGAGAGAGCAGCCTGGACTGACCAGCTAAACAGAGAGAGAGCAGTCTGGATTGACCAGCTAAACAGAGAGAGAGCAGCCTGGACTGACCAGCTAAACAGAGAGAGCAGTCTGGATTGACCAGCTAAACAGAGAGAGAGCAGTCTGGACTGACCAGCTAAACAGAGAGAGCAGTCTGGATTGACCAGCTAAACAGAGAGAGCAGCCTGGACTGACCAGCTAAACAGAGAGAGAGCAGCCTGGACTGACCAGCTAAACAGAGAGAGCAGCCTGGACTGACCAGCTAAACAGAGAGAGAGCAGTCTGGACTGACCAGCTAAACAGAGAGAGCAGCCTGGACTGACCAGCTAAACAGAGAGAGCAGCCTGGACTGACCAGCTAAACAGAGAGAGCAGCCTGGACTGACCAGCTAAACAGAGAGAGAGCAGTCTGGACTGACCAGCTAAACAGAGAGAGCAGCCTGGACTGACCAGCTAAACAGAGAGAGCAGTCTGGACTGACCAGCTAAACAGAGAGAGAGCAGCCTGGACTGACCAGCTAAACAGAGAGAGCAGTCTGGACTGACCAGCTAAACAGAGAGAGCAGTCTGGACTGACCAGCTAAACAGAGAGCAGCCTGGACTGACCAGCTAAACAGAGAGAGCAGTCTGGACTGACCAGCTAAACAGAGAGAGCAGTCTGGAAAAACTAACCAGCTAAAACACAGGGAAGTGATGGCAGCCTGGACTGGACCAGCTAATAACACAAGGAAGTGATGGCCTCATGTTGCCAGCCTGTGATGGCCTCATGTTGCCAGCTAACACAAGGAAGTGATGGCCTCATGTTGCCTGGACTAAACTCTCCCCTAACAACACAAGGAAGTGATGGCCTCATGTTGCCTTGTTGGTAAACTCTCCCCTAAACACAAGGAAGTGATGGCCTCATGTTGCCTTGTTGAGAGGTAAACTCTCCCCTAACAACACAGGGAAGTGATGGCCTCCTGTTGTCTTGTTGAGAGGTAAACTCTCCCCTAATAACACAAGGAAGTGATGGCCTCATGTTGCCTTGTTGAGAGGTAAACTCTCCCCTAACAACACAAGGAAGTGATGGCCTCCTGTTGTCAAGTTGAGAGGTAAACTCTCCCCTAACAATACAGGGAAGTGATGGCCTCATGTTGCCTTGTTCTGAGGTAAACTCTCCCCTCTGGTGACAACCACCTGTTGTCTTGTTCTGAGGTAAACTCTCCCCTCTGGTGACGGCCACCTGTTGTCTTGTTGAGAGGTAAACTCTCCCCTCTTGTGACGACCTCCTGTTGTCTTGTTCTGAGGTAAACTCTCCCCTCTGGTGACGGCCATCTTAGTATTACAAACATTAAAACAAGTTAAAACAGAGAAGTCTTCTGGACAGATGGCTGTACCGTTAGTGTTCTTGACCCTCTCACTCTTTTCTTTCTCCCTCTCAGTCTCGTCTCTCCCTCTCTTTTCTTTCTCCCTCTCAGTCTCGTCTCTCCCTCTCTTTTCTTTCTCCCTCTCAGTCTCGTCTCTCCCTCTCTCTTTCGTTGTTCTTGGCAGGACTGAGGGCTAAATTCTACTGTGCTGTGCGGACTGAGGGAGGGGAAGAGAGAGCTGAGTGAAGGGAGGGAGTTGAGGAGGGAGGGAAGGAGAGAGAGGGAGCTGAGTCGAGGGAGAGCGGGAGGGAAGGAGCGAAAGGGAGCTGAGTGGATGGAGGGAAGGAGAGAGAGGGAGCTGAGTGGAGGGAGAGAAGGAGAGAGAGGGAGCTGAGTGGAGGGAGAGAAGGAGAGGGAGCTGAGTGGAGGGAGAGAAGGAGAGAGAGGGAGCTGAGTGGAGGGGAGAGAGAGGGAGCTGAGTGGAGGGAGGGAAGGAGAGAGAGGGAGCTGAGTGGAGGGAGAGAAGGAGAGAGAGGGAGCTGAGTGGAGGGAGAGAAGGAGAGAGAGGGAGCTGAGTGGATGGAGGGAAGGAGAGAGAGGGAGCTGAGTGGAAGGAGGGAAGGAGAGAGAGGGAGCTGAGTGGAAGGAGGGAAGGAGAGAGAGGGAGCTGAGTGGAGAGAGAGAAGGAGAGAGAGGGAGCTGAGTGAATGGAGAGAAGAGAGAGAGAGCTGAGTAGAGGGAGAGAAGGAAGAGAGAGAGCTGAGTGGAGGGAGAGAAGAGAGAGAGGGAGTTGAGTGGAGGGAGAGAAGGAGAGAGAGTGAGCTGAGTGGATGGAGGGAAGGAGAGAGAGGGAGCTGAGTGGAAGGAGGGAAGGAGAGAGAGGGAGCTGAGTGGAGGGAGAGAAGGAGAGAGAGGGAGCTGAGTGGAGGGAGGGAAGGAGAGAGGGAGCTGAGTGGAGGGGAGAGAAGGAGAGAGAGGGAGCTGAGTGGAGGGAGAGAAGGAGAGAGAGAGTGAGCTGAGTGGATGGAGGGAAGGAGAGAGAGGGAGCTGAGTGGAAGGAGGGAAGGAGAGAGAGGGAGCTGAGTGGAAGGAGGGAAGGAGAGAGAGGGAGCTGAGTGGAAGGAGGGAAGGAGAGAGAGGGAGCTGAGTGGAAGGAGGGAAGGAGAGAGAGGGAGCTGAGTGGATGGAGAGAAGGAGAGAGAGGGAGCTGAGTGGATGGACGGAAGGAGAGAGAGAGCTGAGTGGATGGACGGAAGGAAGGAGAGAGAGGGAGCTGAGTGGAGGGAGAGAAGGAGAGAGAGGGAGCTGAGTGGATGGAGAGAATGAGAGAGAGAGCTGAGTAGAGGGAGAGAAGGAGAGAGAGAGCTGAGTAGAGGGAGAGAAGGAGAGAGAGGGAGTTGAGTGGAGGGAGAGAATGAGAGAGAGGGAGTTGAGTGGAGGGAGAGAAGGAGAGAGAGGGAGCTGAGTGGAGGGAGAGAAGGAGAGAGAGGGAGCTAAGTGGAGGGAGAGCGGGAGGGAAGGAGAGAGAGGGAGCTGAGTGGAGGGAGAGAAGGAGAGAGGGAGCTGAGTGGAGGGGAGAGAAGGAGAGAGAGGGAGCTGAGTGGAGGGAGAGAAGGAGAGAGAGGGAGCTGAGTGGAGGGAGAGAATGAGAGAGAGGGAGCTGAGTGGAGGGAGAGAAGGAGAGAGAGGGAGCTGAGTGGAGGGAGAGAAGGAGAGAGAGGGAGCTGAGTGGAGGGAGAGCGGGAGGGAAGGAGAGAGAGGGAGCTGAGTGGAGGGAGAGCGGGAGGGAAGGAGAGAGAGGGAGCTGAGTGGAGGGAGAGAAGGAGAGAGAGGGAGCTGAGTGGAGGGAGAGCGGGAGGGAAGGAGAGAGAGGGAGCTGAGTGGATGGAGGGAAGGAGAGAGAGGGAGCTGAGTGGAGCGAGAGTGGGAGGGAAGGAACTGTGTGCCACAGGGAGACCGAGGCTCCACTCCAGTAGGAAGACACTGCTGACCTTGCCAAGCCTCCATACTGCCTCCACAAGCCTTCCTGTTGTCTGGGCTGACAGATCCTCTAGACAGGGGGTATCAAAAATACGGCCTTGTGGGATGGATGCGGCCCGCGAGCACATTCAATTCAGCACCCTGGTTGTTTGAGTAAAACATTTATTTTTTTAGTGGGAAAAACAGACTCAATCAATAATGGACATACCTTTATAGTCTCACCACTCTGTCCAGCTTGCTAACGGCCATCGAGACGGAAGCTAGACAGTCCGGGAACATCGGAAATTCCAAAAGAGATGGATAGAGGACTATTTGTCAAATTTTAACGGCGTGGAAGTACAATCAATGTTTAAGCCCTGAGGACATTGAAGAACTGAATTCAACACGCTGGGTGAAATGGATTTAGGTTCTGGGTTCACCTCTCCACAGTGACAGACGTCTTCCAGCTACAGACCTGAACAAAACACAACCAGTAAAGTGTTTCTTCCATGAAGAGGAGCAGAGTAAAACCCAGCTCGATGACAGCTACACCTGCTGAGTAGTACCTCACCACATCCCTTATCTTGTCAGTATGATTACAGGGAGGATGTGATAACACCATCAGCAGATTCCAAACATCAGACAGTCCAATGATAAATTACCCCCACTGCCAAGGTTCAAATCCAGATCGCTGCCTGATAACATGTCCTTTTAAATGTAACCTTTATTTAACCAGAGACCTGGTCGTTGTGGACCTGGTCGTTGTGGACCTGGTCGTTGTGGACCTGGTCGTTGTGGACCGGTCGTTACGGACCTGGTCGTTATGGACCGGTCGTTACACAATAAATCCCACGCACCCACACAACATCCTTGGAGTGGATTATGAGGCCATTCAAATTCTGATTGTCACTTTAAGCACGAAGAGGAAGTGATTACATTCTCCACATAACAAGGAAATACAGAATACTCCAAAAGGTCAAGTGAAGGAACTGACATGGCATGCTCCTCCAATAGCAGCCTGGCATGCTCCTCCAATAGCAGCCTGGCATGCTCCTCCAATAGCAGCCTGGCATGCTCCTCCAATAGCAGCCTGGCATGCTCCTCCAATAGTAGCCTGGCATGCTCCTCCAATAGCAGCCTGGCATGCTCCTCCAATAGCAGCCTGGCATGCTCCACAACCAACCAGAGCCTGGCATGCTCCCCCCAGCCTGGCATGCATTCCTCCAATAGACCCCCCCCCCAGCCTGGCATAACACCACTAACCCCAATCCAGCCATTCCCACAACCCACTAACCCCCCTCCAGCCATTCCCACAACACCACTAACCCCCCTCAGCCATTCCCACAACACCACTAACCCCCTCCCCCAGCCATTCCCACAACACCACTAACACCCCCCAGCCATTCCCCAACACCACTAACCCCCAGCCATTCCCACAACACCACTAACCCCCCCCAGCCATTCCCACAACACCACTAACCCCCCCTCAGCCATTCCCACAACACCACTAACCCCTCCCCCAGCCATTCCCACAACACCACTAACCCCCTCCCCCAGCCATTCCCACAACACCACTAACCCCCCCCAGCCATTCCCACAACACCACTAACCCCCCTCCAGCCATTCCCACAACACCACTAACCCCCCTCCAGCCATTCCCACAACACCACTACCCCCCTCCAGCCATTCCCACAACACCACTAACCCCCCCCCCCAGCCATTCCCACAACACCACTAACCCCCCCCTCCAGCCATTCCCACAACACCACTAACCCCCTCCCCCCAGCCATTCCCACAACACCACTAACCCCCCCCAGCCATTCCCACAACACCACTAACCCCCCAGCCATTCCCACAACACCACTAACCCCCCTCCAGCCATTCCCACAACACCACTACCCCCCCCAGCCATTCCCACAACACCACTACCCCCCCCCCCAGCCATTCCCACAACACCACTACCCCCTCCAGCCATTCCCACAACACCATTCCCACAACACCACTAACCCCCCAGCCATTCCCACAACACCACTAACCCCCCCCAGCCATTCCCACAACACCACTAACCCCCCCCTCAGCCATTCCCACAACACCACTAACCCCCCTCAGCCATTCCCACAACACCACTAACCCCCTCCAGCCATTCCCACAACACCACTAACCCCTCCCCCAGCCATTCCCACAACACCACTAACCCCCCCTCAGCCATTCCCACAACACCACTAACCCCCTCCCCCAGCCATTCCCACAACACCACTAACCCCTCCCTCAGCCATTCCCACAACACCACTAACCCCCTCCCCAGCCATTCCCACAACACCACTAACCCCTCCCCCAGCCATTCCCACAACACCACTAACCCCCCCCCAGCCATTCCCACAACACCACTAACCCCCCAGCCATTCCCACAACACCACTACCCCCCCCCCAGCCATTCCCACAACACCACTAACCCCCCAGCCATTCCCACAACACCACTAACCCCCCTTCCAGCCATTCCCACAACACCACTAACCCCCCCCAGCCATTCCCACAACACCACTAACCCCCCAGCCATTCCCACAACATCACTACCCCCCCCCAGCCATTCCCACAACACCACTAACCCCCCCCTCCAGCCATTCCCACAACACCACTACCCCCCCCTCCAGCCATTCCCACAACACCTACAAGACCCCAACTTTTTCTTTTTTCACAATTTTATTTTCAGGGATAAAAACGCTTGTTGCTAGGAAACTCGGGGTAGGTGAGTGAACGCACGCTCAAGCTAGAGGGAGAGAGAGGGAGAAAATAAAGGCAGGAAGAGAGAGCTACTCTGTCTAAGAGTACTCCTCCAGGGAGACGCTTCATATCCAGTGATTAGTACCACCTTCTAGGCCTCACCTCCCCACAGCCATTAGAAAAGCTGCTGACGGACCCACTACACCAGACCCAGCCACAGAACAGTTATGCCTTAGACCCACTACACTGTACCCAGACACAGAACAATTAAGCTGTAGACGCACTACACTGGACCCAGCCACAGAACAGTTAAGATGTAGACCCACTACACTGTACCCAGCCACAGAACAGTTAAGATGTAGACCCACTACACTGTACCCAGCCACAGAACAGTTAAGATGTAGACCCACTACACCGGACCCAGCCACAGAACAGTTAAGATGTAGACCCACTACACTGTACCCAGCCACAGAACAGTTAAGATGTAGACCCACTACACTGTACCCAGCCACAGAACAGTTAAGATGTAGACCCACTACACCGGACCCAGCCACAGAACAGTTAAGATGTAGACCCACTACACCGGACCCAGCCACAGAACAGTTAAGATGTAGACCCACTACACTGTACCCAGCCACAGAACAGTTAAGCTTGACTATGTAATGACTATGTAATGACTATGTAATGTAATGACTATGTAATGACTATGTAATGACTATGTAATGACTATGTAATGTAATGACTATGTAATGACTATGTAATGACTATGTAATGTAATGGCTATGTAATGACTATGTAATGACTATGTAATGTAATGACTATGTAATGACTATGTAATGACTATGTAATGTAATGACTATGTAATGACTATGTAATGACTATGTAATGTAATGACTATGTCATGACTATATAATGTAATGACTATGTAATGACTATGTAATGTAATGACTATGTAATGACTATGTAATGTAATGACTATGTAATGACTATGTAATGTAATGACTATGTAATGACTATGTAATTTAATGACTATGTAATGACTATGTAATGACTATGTAATGTAATGACTATGTAATGTAATGACTATGTAATGACTATGTAATGACTATGTAATGTAATGACTATGTAATGACTATGTAATGTAATGACTATGTAATGACTATGTAATGACTATGTAATGTAATGACTATGTAATGACTATGTAATGTAATGACTATGTAATGACTATGTAATGTAATGACTATGTAATGACTATGTAATATAATGACTATGTAATGTAATGACTATGTAATGACTATGTAATGACTATGTAATGTAATGACTATGTAATGTAATGACTATGTAATGACTATGTAATGTAATGACTATGTAATGACTATGTAATGACTATGTAATATAATGACTATGTAATGTAATGACTATGTAATGACTATGTAATGACTATGTAATGTAATGACTATGTAATGACTATGTAATGACTATGTAATGTAATGACTATGTAATGGCTATGTAATGACTATGTAATGTAATGACTATGTAATGTAATGACTATGTAATGACTATGTAATGACTATGTAATGTAATGACTATGTAATGTAATGACTATGTAATGTAATGACTATGTAATGACTATGTAATGTAATGACTATGTAATGTAATGACTATGTAATGTAATGACTATGTAATGACTATGTAATGTAATGACTATGTAATGACTATGTAATGTAATGACTATGTAATGACTATGTAATGTAATGACTATGTAATGTAATGACTATGTAATGTAATGACTATGTAATGTAATGACTATGTAATGACTATGTAATGTAATGACTATGTAATGTAATGACTATGTAATGACTATGTAATGTAATGACTATGTAATGACTATGTAATGTAATGACTATGTAATGACTATGTAATGACTATGTAATGTAATGACTATGTAATGACTATGTAATGTAATGACTATGTAATGACTATGTAATGTAATGACTATGTAATGACTATGCAATGACTATGTAATGTAATGACTATGTAATGACTATGTAATGACTATGTAATGTAATGACTATGTAATGACTATGTAATGTAATGACTATGTAATGACTATGTAATGTAATGACTATGTAATGACTATGTAATGTAATGACTCTGTAATGTAATGACTATGTAATGACTATGTAATGTAATGACTATGTAATGTAATGACTATGTAATGTAATGACTATGTAATGTAATGACTATGTAATGACTATGTAATGTAATGACTATGTAATGTAATGACTATGTAATGTAATGACTATGTAATGACTATGTAATGTAATGACTATGTAATGTAATGACTATGTAATGTAATGACTATGTAATGACTATGTAATGTAATGACTATGTAATGACTATGTAATGTAATGACTATGTAATGACTATGTAATGTAATGACTATGTAATGTAATGACTATGTAATGTAATGACTATGTAATGTAATGACTATGTAATGACTATGTAATGTAATGACTATGTAATGTAATGACTATGTAATGACTATGTAATGACTATGTAATGTAATGACTATGTAATGTAATGACTATGTAATGTAATGACTATGTAATGACTATGTAATGTAATGACTATGTAATGTAATGACTATGTAATGTAATGACTATGTAATGTAATGACTATGTAATGACTATGTAATGTAATGACTATGTAATGACTATGTAATGTAATGACTATGTAATGACTATGTAATGTAATGACTATGTAATGTAATGACTATGTAATGTAATGACTATGTAATGACTATGTAATGTAATGACTATGTAATGTAATGACTATGTTCTTCATGTAAACGCATCCTTCCTCTCTCCCTTGAAGTAACCTCATCTCTGATCGAACAGGACTGGACTACCATCGACAACAATGTAGTAGTGTATAGTAAAGCAATAAGGCCAGAGGGGGTGTGGTATATGGCCAATATAACACGGCTACGGGCTATTCGTACGCACGACGCAACGTGGAGTGCCTGGATACAGCCCTTAGCTGTGGTATATTGGTCATATACCACAAACCTCTGGGGTGCTATTATAAACTGGTTACGAACGTAATTAGAGCAGTAACAATTGTCATACCCGCAGTATACGATCTGATATACCATGGCTTTCAGCCAATCAGCATTCAAGTCTCTCCCCTCCTCAAGACATCAACACTAGAGACTCATTGACGTTACAGCTCCTACCAGGTGCTCCTACCAGGTGACGTGGAGAGGATCTGTGTCTGCTCCACGTACTCTCACTACTGGTGTCCCCCAGGGCTCGGTTCTAGGCCCTCTCCTCTTCTCTCTATACACCAAGACACTCGGCTTCGTCATATCCTCACATGGTCTCTCCTATCATTGCTATGAGGATGGACCTCTCCTCTCCTCTCTATACACCAAGTCACTCTGCTCTGCTATGAGGATGGACCTCTCCTCTTCTCTCTATACACCAAGTCACTCTGCTCTGTCATATCCTCACATGGTCTCTCCTATCATTGCTATGAGGATGGACCTCTCCTCTCCTCTCTATACACCAAGTCACTCTGCTCTGTCATATCCTCACATGGTCTCTCCTATCATTGCTATGAGGATGGACATCTCCTCTCCTCTCTATACACCAAGTCACTCTGCTCTGTCATATCCTCACATGGTCTCTCCTATCATTGCTATGAGGATGGACCTCTCCTCTCTATACACCAAGTCACTCTGCTCTGTCATATCCTCACATGGTCTCTCCTATCATTGCTATGAGGATGACAACTACATGTCTGCGTGACTGGCAGATATCTCAGCTCGGATGTCACCACCTCAAGCTCGATAAGACGGAGCTGCTCTTCCTCCCGAGGAAGGCCTGCCCGCTCAATGACCTCTCCCATCATGATTGCCAACGCCAGTGTCGCCTTCCCAGAATGCAAAGAACCTTGGTGTGACCCTGGTCAATACTTCTGTTCTGGACTTGGGGACTGTGAAGAGACCTCTTGTGGCTTGTGTTGTGGGGTATGTAATGGGTGTCCGAGCTGTGTGCCAGTAGTTTAGACAGACAGCTCGGTGCATTCAACATGTCAATACCTCTCATAAATAAAAGTAGTGATGAAGTCAATCTCTCCTCCACTTTCAGCCAGGAGAGATTGACATGCATATAATTAATATTAGCTCTCTGTGTACATCCAAGGGCCAGCCGTGCTGCCCTGTTCTCACCTAGCCTAGATATCTTAAGATGAATAGACTAACTGAAAGCCACTCTAACTAAGAGCGTGTGCTAAATGACTGAAATGCATTGTGTCAGATCAGTTAGGCCTATTACTAGATTAAACTAATGCATTTTATTGATGAATGCATTTTATTGATTGAGAACTTGAAAGAAGTCAGGAATCACTTCTAAAGTCTCCAGTCAGAGCGGTCAGTGTTTTCCTGCCAGAAAACTCTCGTCCCCACGGTGAAGGGGTGTGTGTGTGTGTGTGTGTAGTACGTGTTGTGTGTCAGCAGGCAGGGTGTGTAGGGGCAGCAGAGAACTGATGGGACATTGACCTGTAGAAGCTTCTAGCTGAGGGGAACAGACACACACACACGTGAATGGCTACATGGCACAGAGACACACACATGTAAACTCATGTACTTAATGTACACAAAAACACATGTGCATTTGAACACACTTGCACCACACAGACACACACACTACTCAACGGCTGATGATAGAGAGCCGTTCCTAGCTACAGATATACCCTCACCTGAACCCTGCTGACAATGACACATGAGAGAGAGTGAGAGAGCACGAGAGAGACCACTTATACCCTGATGAGTGGAGTAGGCTACCTCTCAGCATTTGGGCCTGTACTCATTCACAAAGCATCTCATGATCGCTGATCTAGGATCAGGTCCCCCACGTCCATACAATCTTATTCATTATGATCTATTATGTAATATGGAAAACTAGTGTCTCAGAGTAGGAGTGCTGATCTAAGATCAGTTCTCCCTTTTAAATCATAATGAATAAGAGCTTATGGACATGGACAAACCTGATCCTAGTTCAGCACTTACTCTGAGATGTGTTATACATATGAATATGGAGCAACTGGTCTATTAAAAAGGCTAAGCTAAGGTACTCTGTAGAGTGTAATTGATTGACTATTATATAAACATGGGTTCCATCCAGCAGCATCCCACCCTGCATCCCACTGCTGGCTTGCTTCTGAAGCAAAACAGGGATTACATTTATAATTGATCCCCATTAGCTGCTGTCAAAGCTACTCTTCCTGGGGTCCAGCAAAATGAAGGCAGTTTATAAAAATGTTTAAACATTACAATACACTCACAACACACTGTCTGCCCTCAGGCCCCTAACTCCACCACATACCTACAGTACTAAACCCATGTGTATGGATAGTGCGTATGTTATCATGTGTATATATGTCTGTGCCAATGTTTGTGTTGCTTCACAGTCTCAGCTGTTCCATAAGGTGTTTTTTTTAATCTGTTTTTAAACCTAATTTTACTGCTTGCGTCAGTTACCTGATGTGGAATAGGTGTTCCATGTAGTCATGGCTCTATGTAGTACTGTGCGCCTGGACTTGGGGACTGTGAAGAGACCTCTTGTGGCTTGTGTTGTGGGGTATGTATGGGTGTCCGAGCTGTGTGCCAGTAGTTTAGACAGACAGCTCGGTGCATTCAACATGTCAATACCTCTCATAAATAAAAGTAGTGATGAAGTCAATCTCTCCTCCACTTTCAGCCAGGAGAGATTAACATGCATATTATTAATATTAGCTCTCTGTATAGATCCAAGGGCCAGCCGTGCTGCCCTGTTCTGAGCCAATTGCAATTTTCCTAAGTCCTTTTTTGTGGCACCTGACCACACGACTGAACAGTAAAGGTACGACAAAACTTGGGCCTGTAGGACCTGCCTTGTTGATAGTGTTGTTAAGAAGGCAGAGTATTGCTTTATTATAGACAGACCATGACAGATTACAAGTTTACAATCTAGGGTTACTCCAAGCAGTTTAGTCATCTCAACTTACTCAATTTCCACATGATTTCTTACAAGATTTAGTTGAGGTTTAGGGTTTAGTGAGAGTTTTATTCCAAATACAATACTTTTAGTTTTACAAATATTTAGGGCCAACTTACTCCTTGCCAGCCACTCTGAAACTAACTGCAGCTCTTTGTTGAGTGTTGCAGTCATTTCAGTCGCTGTAGTAGCTGACGTGTATAGTGTTGAGTCATCTGCATACATAGACACTCTGGCTTTACTCAAAGTCAGTGGCATGTCGTTAGTAAAAATTGTAAAAAGCCATGGGCCGAGACAGCTACCCTGGGGAATTCCTGATTCTAACTGGATTATATTTGAGAGGCTTCCATTAAAGAACACCCTCTGTGTTCTGTTAGACAGCTAACTCTTTATCCACATTATAGCAGGGGGTGTAAAGCCATAACACACACGATTTTCCAGCAGCAGACTATGATCAATAATGTCAAAAGCTGCACTGAAATCTAACAAGACAGCCCCCATAAATAATTTTATCATCAATGTCTCTCAGCTAATCATCAGTCATTTGTGTAAGTGCTGTGCTTGTTGAGTCTCCTTCATTATAAAGCATGCTGAAATTCTGTTGTCAATTTGTTTACTGTGAAATCACATTGTATCTGGTCAACCACAATTTTTTCCAGAAGTTTACTAAGGGTTGGTCCTGGTCAGACCCTGGATGGGAGACCAGATGCTGCTGGAAGTGGTGTTGGAGGGCCAGTAGGAGGCTCCCTTTCCTCTGGTCTAAAAAAAAAATATCCCAATGCTCCAGGGCAGTGATTGGGGACATTGTCTTGTGTAGACAATCACAGGGTGCTGTCATTCAGATGGGACGTTAAACAGGTGTCCTGACTCTCTGTGGTCACTAAAGATCCCATGGTACTTAGTGTAAGAGTAGGGGTGGTAACCCCAGTGACCTGACTAAATTTCCAATCTGGTCTTCATACCATCATGACCACCTAATCATCCCCAGTTTACAATTGGCTCATTCAGCCCCCCTCCTCTCCCCTGTAACTATTCCCCAGGTCGTTGTTGTAAATTAATGTGTTCTCAGTCAACTTACCTGGTAAAACAAGGGTTAAAGAACAAAAAAAAAAACAGAGCCTGACCAATCACATAGTGATTTACCTCATGACCTAAGGGTGTATATTCTCAAGAGACTAAACGGTCTTCCTCTCCGTCTTCTCATCCAGCTGCACTTCAGCAAGACGTTCCTTCTGTTCCTATAGTCATTACCCAGGTTGTCTCCTGGGTAGCCACCACCCACAGTACTGTATAGTACACTGCTAACATTGACGTGTACACTGTGGGCCTACCAATGTGTGAAACAGTATACACCAGAAATGTAGGGTCTTCATTGGGGCCTTCATCCATATTCTAGAGTGGTCTCCTTTCCTCGTCTCCTTTCCTTCCTTCAGGAATGATCTGACAGAACCTGAACCTACGGAGGTTTCTGGTGTAGGTGGGGAGCTACCAGTACCACCCGCAGTACATACATTATCCTGCAGATGTATGCATAGTATACCTGCTACACCAGAAAGTGTGAAATATCATACATCAGAAATGTAGGGTCTTAATTGGTCCCTTTTCTTTGATTTTACTTTAAAAAGAGCAATGCTGCCATTGGCCTCTCATTTTGTTCCCTCCCTCCTTTTATTTGACCCCCTCCCTCATTCCATTCCCTCCGTTATCAGGGGGGTGTGTGTGTGTGTGTGTGTGTGGGGGGCCCTGGCTACGAGATAATCTTTGTGGAAACACTTTAGTGCACTCCTGCGTGTGGAAATGGAAGCAAACAGCTGTTCCTCACAGAGAAGACATCCTCCACCCTTCCTCCTGCTCCCCCTCACTCGTTCTGTTTTGTTATCCTTGTGGTATACTGTCTGATATACTATGGCTTTCAGCCAATCAACATTCAGGGCTCGAACCACCCAGTGTATAATGGTGTATAGATAATGATTCAGTTGGCCTGCCTGCAGCCCTGCACTTCAGACACGCAGTTCCCTGTGGGGACGCACGCACACACACACATAAGCTTACAGACCAACACACTCACACGTAAATACACATACACGCTCTGACATGGCCATGCGTGGGTTACTAATGCCCTCATCACATCTCTTCCTTCTCTGAGATGGTTCACATCATTAGGTGTGAGTAAGGCAGGGACAATTACATGGCCGACACACACACACACTGAATAATCCAGCGCACGGCGCACGCAGCATCAGTTTGAAGGACGAGAGGAATATTGCTGGTGAGGCCGTTTTACTGAGGTCATGTTTCTATTGATGACGATGCCGGTGTGTCTGATTGAGAGACTGACTGACTGACTGACTGACTGCTGGCGAATCGAGAGTGTGAGACAGCAGGCAGGTAGTTAGTTAGGGTAGCACGTCTGAGTAATCTAGACTGCGGGGTTAAATTTGACAGGGCCCGGTTGTATAAAACATCTTACGTGTTTCCCTTAAGGGTTTACCTTAAGGTATAACTTCCCCTTGCCTACAGGAATTTAAGGGTGTTGCATATAGCCCCTCAAACATTTCATTAGTTAAGGGCATCATTTAAGGGTTTTATGGCAGTTTGAAGGCATGTATGGCAGAAAAAGTCTTGGTTACCATGGAGATGACACAATTCACTGACTGAAAGTCTCAGAGATCACATTGATTTTTGGAAGATCGCAAAATAGAACTTCTACATCCAAGACAGGAAAAAAACTTTTATTCAGAAGACAACATTTCCTTTAGTTACTTTTTTTCTCTGAACTTGGTTCAATTACTTTCTAACATGTAGAGTAGCTAGCTAGCTAGCTAACCAGCAGGCTCTGTAGCCATGGATTGTGCACCTTCCATTGTTTAGCTAAGTAGCTAGCAGATGTTTTCCCTCTGAAACCAGGGCAGGGGAAAGCAACATTCACCTCCACATAGGCTGCGTTCATTAATATCTATACTGAATGAAGCACTTCAGGGACCTCATGTGCACCCTTACATTTTACACTTAATTTAAGGGGGGAAAATCCCTTCAAAATGTTTTGTGTAACTGACTAAAAGTAAAGGATAACTTCAAGATGTTTTATGCAACTGCAGCAGGTAGTCTTAGTGGTTAGAGCGTTGGACTAGTAACCGAAAGGTTGCAAGATCGAATCCCCGAGCTGACAATTTTTTTTAAATGTAAAAAATCTGTCGTTCGTTCGGCCCCTGAACAAGGCAGTTAACCCACTGTTCCTAGACCAGTTAACCCACTGTTCCTAGACCAGTTAACCCACTGTTCCTGGACCAGTTAACCCACTGTTCCTAGACCAGTTAACCCACTGTTCCTAGACCAGTTAACCCACTGTTCCTAGACCAGTTAACCCACTGTTTCTAGACCAGTTAACCCACTGTTCCTAGACCAGTTAACCCACTGTTCCTAGACCAGTTAACCCACTGTTCCTAGACCAGTTAACCCACTGTTCCTAGACCAGTTAACCCACTGTTCCTAGACCAGTTAACCCACTGTTCCTAGACCAGTTAACCCACTGTTCCTAGACCAGTTAACCCACTGTTCCTAGACCAGTTAACCCACTGTTCCTAGACCGTCATTGAAAATAAGAACTTGTTCTTAACTGACTTGCCTAGTTAAATAAAGGTTAAATAAAACATTTAAAAACCGGGCCCAAGTCCTCGATGAAGCTCTCTTTAACCGATTAGGCCACATTGTTTCTGGCACATCAGCTGCTGCAGAACAATCATTATGAGGACTGGGAGTGGAGACCAGGTAGCGGGGTCCGTCAGTGGAGGCCAGGTAGCGGGGTCCGTCAGTGGAGTGGAGACCAGGTGGCGGGGTCCGTCAGTGGAGTGGAGGCACGGTGGCGGGGTCCGTCAGTGGAGGCCAGGCAGCGGGGTCCGTCAGTGGGTGGAGCCAGGCAGCGGGGTCCGTCAGTGGAGTGGAGGCCAGGTAGCGGGGTCCGTCAGTGGAGGCCAGGTAGCGGGGTCCGTCAGTGGAGGCCAGGTAGCGGGGTCCGTCAGTGGAGGCCAGGTAGCGGGGTCCGTCAGTGGAGGCCAGGTAGCGGGGTCCCAGTGGAGGCCAGGTAGCGGGGTCCGTCAGTGGAGGCCAGGCAGCGGGGTCCGTCAGTGGAGGCCAGGCAGCGGGGTCCGTCAGTGGAGGCCAGGCAGCGGGGTCCCAGTGGAGGCCAGGCAGCGGGGTCCGTCAGTGGAGGCCAGGCAGCGGGGTCCGTCAGTGGAGGCCAGGCAGCGGGGTCCGTCAGTGGAGACCAGGCAGCGGGGTCCGTCAGTGGAGGCCAGGCAGCGGGGTCCGTCAGTGGAGGCCAGGTAGCGGGGTCCGTCAGTGGAGGCCAGGCAGCGGGGTCCGTCAGTGGAGGCCAGCGGGGTCCGTCAGTGGAGACCAGGCAGCGGGGTCCGTCAGTGGAGGACCAGGCAGCGGGGTCCGTCAGTGGAGGCCAGGCAGCGGGGTCCGTCAGTGGAGGCCAGGCAGCGGGGTCCGTCAGTGGAGGCCAGGCAGCGGGGTCCGTCAGTGGAGGCCAGGCAGCGGGGTCCGTCAGTGGAGGCCAGGCAGCGGGGTCCGTCAGTGGAGGCCAGGCAGCGGGGTCCGTCAGTGGAGACCAGGTAGCAGGGTCCGTCAGTGGAGGCCAGGCAGCGGGGTCCGTCAGTGGAGGCCAGGCAGCGGGGTCCGTCAGTGGAGGCCAGGCAGCGGGGTCCGTCAGTGGAGGCCAGGCAGCGGGGTCCGTCAGTGGAGACCAGGCAGCGGGGTCCGTCAGTGGAGACCAGGCAGCGGGGTCCCAGTGGAGACCAGGCAGCGGGGTCCGTCAGTGGAGGCCAGGCAGCGGGGTCCGTCAGTGGAGGCCAGGTAGCGGGGTCCGTCAGTGGAGGCCAGGCAGCGGGGTCCGTCAGTGGAGGCCAGATAGCGGGGTCCGTCAGTGGAGACCAGGCAGCGGGGTCCGTCAGTGGAGTGGAGACCAGGTAGCGGGGTCCGTCAGTGGAGGCCAGGTAGCGGGGTCCGTCAGTGGAGGCCAGGCAGCGGGGTCCGTCAGTGGAGGCCAGGCAGCGGGGTCCGTCAGTGGAGGCCAGGCAGCGGGGTCCCAGTGGAGGCCAGGTAGCGGGGTCCATCAGTGGAGGCCAGGTAGCGGGGTCCGTCAGGCCAGGTAGCAGGGTCCGTCAGTGGAGGCCAGGCAGCGGGGTCCGTCAGTGGAGGCCAGGCAGCGGGGTCCGTCAGTGGAGGCCAGGTAGCGGGGTCCGTCAGTGGAGGCCAGGTAGCGGGGTCCGTCAGTGGAGGCCAGGCAGCGGGGTCCGTCAGTGGAGGCCAGGCAGCGGGGTCCGTCAGTGGAGGCCAGGCAGCGGGGTCCGTCAGTGGAGGCCAGGTAGCGAGGTCCGTCAGTGGAGGCCAGGTAGCGAGGTCCGTCAGTGGAGGCCAGGTAGCGAGGTCCGTCAGTGGAGGCCAGGTAGCGGGGTCCGTCAGTGGAGGCCAGGCAGCGGGGTCCGTCAGTGGAGTGGAGACCAGGTAGCGGGGTCCGTCAGTGGGTGGAGACCAGGTAGCGGGGTCCGTCAGTGGAGTGGAGACCAGGTAGCGGGGTCCGTCAGTGGAGTGGAGACCAGGTAGCGGGGTCCGTCAGTGGAGTGGAGACCAGGTAGCGGGGTCCGTCAGTGGAGTGGAGGCCAGGTAGCGGGGTCCGTCAGTGGAGGCCAGGTAGCGGGGTCCGTCAGTGGAGGCCAGGCAGCGGGGTCCGTCAGTGGAGGCCAGGCAGCGGGGTCCGTCAGTGGAGGCCAGGTAGCGGGGTCCGTCAGTGGAGGCCAGGCAGCGGGGTCCGTCAGTGGAGGCCAGGCAGCGGGGTCCGTCAGTGGAGGCCAGGCAGCGGGGTCCGTCAGTGGAGGCCAGGTAGCGGGGTCCGTCAGTGGAGGCCAGGCAGCGGGGTCCGTCAGTGGAGGCCAGGCAGCGGGGTCCGTCAGTGGAGGCCAGGTAGCGGGGTCCGTCAGTGGAGGCCAGGCAGCGGGGTCCGTCAGTGGAGACCAGGTAGCGGGGTCCGTCAGTGGAGACCAGGTAGCGGGGTCCGTCAGTGGAGGCCAAGCAGCGGGGTCCGTCAGTGGAGGCCAGGCAGCGGGGTCCGTCAGTGGAGGCCAGGCAGCGGGGTCCGTCAGTGGAGGCCAGGCAGCGGGGTCCGTCAGTGGAGGCCAGGCAGCGGGGTCCGTCAGTGGAGACCAGGCAGCGGGGTCCGTCAGTGGAGACCAGGCGGCGGGGTCCGTCAGTGGAGACCAGGCAGCGGGGTCCGTCAGTGCTAACTCAGAGTCCGTGAGTTTCTTAATGCTACTGTACCAACTCATGGATACTAGGGTGGCTGGGGGACAGTTGTCCTAACCAACTCATAGATACTAGGGTGGCTGGGGGACAGTTGTCCTTACCAACTCATGGATACTAGGGTGGCTGGGGGACAGTTGTCCGAACCAACTCATGGATACTAGGGTGGCTGGGGGACAGTTGTCCTAACCAACTCATGGATACTAGGGTGGCTGGGGGACAGTTGTCCTAACCAACTCATGGATACTAGGGTGGCTGGGGGACAGTTGTCCTAACCAACTCATGGATACTAGGGTGGCTGGGGGACAGTTGTCCTAACCAACTCATGGATACTAGGGTGGCTGGGGGACAGTTGTCCTAACCAACTCATGGATACTAGGGTGGCTGGGGGACAGTTGTCCTAACCAACTCATGGATACTAGGGTGGCTGGGGGACAGTTGTCCTAACCAACTCATGGATACTAGGGTGGCTGGGGGACGGTTGTCATAACTTCCAAAATACCAGCCAAGCTCTGTTCCTGAACCAAGCTGAAGGGAGGATGATCTCAATATACAACCAGACCCAGTGTTCACCCTCCGCTGCCCAGCTTTAGATTAAATTACAATTAGTGTATTACATCACAGGGTTCTAAATGTCAAGAGAACGTAGCGATATTTCCAAGTTCTAGAATCAGCTCTTTATTCTGTGTTAAAGAACATTCCGAGAGAGAGACAGAGGCCTGGGAAAAGACTAGCATTTGATTAGAACTCATTTTTTACCTTGGCAGCATGCCAAATGGCACCCTATTCCCTATATTAAAGCTCTGGTCAAAAATAGTGCAATAAATAGGGAGCCAATTGGGACAAAGCCCTCGAAAGCCTTTATTCAAGGGCTCCATATTGGATTTAGTAGAAGCAGGGTGAAAAATGATCTGATGGTTGCCAGTGGCAGCCTCGCAGAGGGAGAGGATATCCCTGATAGCAGCATAGCCTGGGCTTTGGAAGGGGCTGTGTTTAACACAGCATTTCAAATCATTCAAACAGAACAAACCCCTTCAAACAGGACTAGAGGCTTTAGCTTACAGCCCGCTCAGCATTAAGAGATATCCCGAAAACATTCAGAAGTGGATTTCATTTCATTTCACACGAGCCCTATTATTTCTTTAGTCTGTAGTTCTGTAAAACCAAGGCTGTGTTATGATGATAGTCTACTCCAGATATACAGTACCAGTCAAACGTTTGGACACACCTACTCATTCAAGGGCTTTCTTGCCAAGAGTGTGCAAAGCTGTCATCAAGGCAAAAGGGTGGCTACTTCGAAGGATCTCAAATATATTTTGATTTGTTTAACACTGTTTTGGTTACTACATGATTCCATGTGTTATTTCATAGTTTTGATGTCTTCACTATTATTCTACAACGTAGAAAATAGTAAAAATAAAATAAAGACCTTGGAATGAGTAGGTGTGTCCAAACGTTTGACTGGTCCTGTACACAATGGCTTAGGATTGTTGCTTGTATTCATTCAGCTAAATCTCTCTAGATAGAACACAACATAAGCCTTGTACTGTTTTTCTTCAACAAAGAAGTGTGTGATCAGTGATGAACACACTTTCATCCAGGTTTTATTTTCTCATTTACATCAACGACCTGGGGAATAGTTACAGGGGTGAAGAATGAGCCAATTGGAAACTGGGGATGACTAGGTGACCGTGATGGTATGTGGGCCAGATTGGGAATTTAGCCAGGACACCACGGTTAATACCCCTACTCTTATGATAAGTGTCATGGGATCTTTAGTGACCACAGAGAGTCGTGACACCCATTTAACATCCCATCAAAAAGACAGCACCCTGTGACTGTCACCAATCACTGCCCTGGGGAATTGGGATATTATTATTTTCAGCCCAGAGGAAAGAGTTCCTCCTACTAGCCTTCCAACACCACTTCCAGCATCTGGTCTCCCATCCACAGACCGACCAGGACCGACCCTGCTCATCTTCAGTGGCAAGCCAGCAGTGGGATGCAGGGTGGTATGGTTAAATTACAATATAGTCACATTTAGCATCAAATACTGTAACAAATACAGCCAGCACTGAAACAAACCAACCAAACAGCCTTCTCACCTGATTGTGGAAGTTGAGCATGGTGGTGGTCTCTATATCCTTCTTCCCCAGGATCTCCATCTTGACCGGCGACGAGGGGAACTTCCAGGAGAAGTAGTCCAGGAAGTCTGGCAGGTAGGAGGCCGCCCCGTGGATGATGCCCATGACGTAGTGAGCTGCCTGGGATGCCGTGTCCTCGCTGAAGGCTAGGGTAACAAACTCCTGGGCGAACTGCTGCATCTCCGCTGGAGACAGGGCCGAGAGCTCGCTGCAGTAGGCGTGTGCCACCAGGGCTCCACCGTTGGGTTGATCCTCTACGTGGATGAAGCGGGCGAACTCCAGGTTCTCAAAGCCAGGCTGGGGGCACCGTGGCTGGGGGATCTGGAGGGGGGATGTCATGGGGGAAGCTGGGTCCCAACTACTAATGCTACTGCTACTGCTATTGCTGCTGCTCCATAGGGGCTTGGAGAGGGACAGAGTTGGAGAGGGGCTGTAGCAGTTCTCCTGTTTGATGGATGAGGTGGTAGAGGTGTGGTGGTGGTGGACAGGGAGCGGGGGTTTGAACTCTGTGTGGCCGTGGTGGTGGTGGTGGTGGTGGGGCTGTTGTTTGGAGGCCAGGCCTGCATGGAGCTCAGAGAGGAGACCAGCACATACGGTCTGGCTGGACCTGCTGTACATCTTGGGACGTTTCCACTTCTCCTTCTCTCTCTCACTCTCTTTGTGTTTCTTCTTCTTTTTCTTCTTCACCTTTTTCATCTGGAGCTCCTCTGAGTTCATTTGGGGTTTCTGCTTGTCTAGAGAGAGAGAGAGGAGGGGAGGAGAGAGGGGGAGGAGAGAGGGGGAGCAGGGAGGGGAGAGAGAGGGGGGTAGAGAGAGAGAGACGGGAGGAGAGAGAGGGGAGCAGGGAGGGGAGAGAGAGGGGGGTAGAGAGAGAGAGACGGGAGGAGAGAGAGGGGAGCCGGGAGGGGAGGAGAGAGGGGGAGCCGGGAGGGGAGAGAGAGGGGGCAGAGAGAGAGAGAGGGGAGGAGAGAGGGGGAGGAGAGAGGGGGAGCAGGGAGGGGAGAGAGAGGGGGGGGGGGGTAGAGAGAGAGAGACGGGAGGAGAGAGAGGGAGCCGGGAGGGGAGGAGAGAGGGGGAGCCGGGAGGGGAGAGAGAGGGGGGGCAGAGAGAGAGAGAGGGAGGAGAGAGGGGGAGCAGAGAGAGAGGGGAGCAGGGAGGGGAGAGAGGGGGCAGAGAGAGAGAGAGGGGAGGAGAGAGGGGGGAGCAGAGAGAGAGGGGAGGAGAGATGGAAAAATATTTTTAATAAAAGAGCTGTGAAGAACACCTGTATGCAGATTCACTACTACCCAGAGCATGTCTGGAATCTAGAGAGAGAGAGATGCACTACTACCCAGAGCATGTCTGGAATCTAGAGAGAGAGAGATGCACTACTACCCAGAGCATGTCTGGAATCTAGAGAGAGAGAGATGCACTACTACCCAGAGCATGTCTGGAATCTAGAGAGAGAGATTCACTACTACCCAGAGCATGTCTGGAATCTAGAGAGAGAGAGAGATTCACTACTACCCAGAGCATGTCTGGAATCTAGAGAGAGAGAGAGATTCACTACTACCCAGAGCATGTCTGGAATCTAGAGAGAGAGAGATGCACTACTACCCAGAGCATGTCTGGAATCTAGAGAGAGAGAGATGCACTACTACCCAGAGCATGTCTGGAATCTAGAGAGAGAGAGATGCACTACTACCCAGAGCATGTCTGGAATCTAGAGAGAGAGAGATGCACTACTACCCAGAGCATGTCTGGAATCTAGAGAGAGAGAGATGCACTACTACCCAGAGCATGTCTGGAATCTAGAGAGAGAGAGATGCACTACTACCCAGAGCATGTCTGGAATCTAGAGAGAGAGAGATGCACTACTACCCAGAGCATGTCTGGAATCTAGAGAGAGAGAGATGCACTACTACCCAGAGCATGTCTGGAATCTAGAGAGAAAGAGATGCACTACTACCCAGAGCATGTCTGGAATCTAGAGAGAGAGAGATGCACTACTACCCAGAGCATGTCTGGAATCTAGAGAGAGAGAGATGCACTACTACCCAGAGCATGTCTGGAATCTAGAGAGAGAGAGATGCACTACTACCCAGAGCATGTCTGGAATCTAGAGAGAGAGAGAGAGATGCACTACTACCCAGAGCATGTCTGGAATCTAGAGAGAGAGAGAGAGATGCACTACTACCCAGAGCATGTCTGGAATCTAGAGAAAGAGAGATTCACTACTACCCAGAGCATGTCTGGAATCTAGAGAGAGAGAGATGCACTACTACCCAGAGCATGTCTGGAATCTAGAGAGAGAGAGAGAGAGAGAGAGAGAGAGAGAGAGAGAGAGATGCACTACTACCCAGAGCATGTCTGGAATCTAGAGAGAGAGATTCACTACTACCCAGAGCATGTCTGGAATCTAGAGAGAGAGAGAGAGAGAGAGATGCACTACTACCCAGAGCATGTCTGGAATCTAGAGAGAGAGAGAGAGAGAGAGAGAGAGATGCACTACTACCCAGAGCATGTCTGGAATCTAGAGAGAGAGATTCACTACTACCCAGAGCATGTCTGGAATCTAGAGAGAGAGAGAGAGAGAGAGAGAGAGAGAGAGAGAGAGAGATGCACTACTACCCAGAGCATGTCTGGAATCTAGAGAATCAATGAGCAGAGGAGAGGAGGAAGAGAGGCGGCTCTGGTTGAGGAACAACTACTTCCAACAATACATGAAGACCTTCATTAGCCTTGTATTATAACCATGGTCCCAACTGTAGGCCTCACTGCTTCAGCCAACTCCTCTGACTACTGACACGTGGCATGATTATATTACCACCCAAAAGGAGCAAAACAACTGGGCTTATAATTAGACACAGAGGACAACGTAGTAATTATTCCAATTGAATTACAGTAACCAGAGAGCTTGGACACCGCTGTTAGAAAACTGCAATAAACTGGATTCAGTCCAGGGGGTGGAACTGGGAAGAGCCGTAGCAGTCCAGGGGGTAGACATGGGAAACAGCCGCAGCAGTCCAGGGGGTGGAACAGGGAAGCAGCCGCAGCAGTCCAGGGGGTGGAACTGGGAAGAGCCGTAGCAGTCCAGGGGGTAGACATGGGAAACAGCCGTAGCAGTCCAGGGGTAGACATGGGAAACAGCCGCAGCAGTCCAGGGGGTGGAACTGGGAAGCAGCCGCAGCAGTCCAGGGGTGGAACTGGGAAGCAGCCGCGACAGTCCAGGGGTGGAACTGGGAAGCAGCCGCGACAGTCCAGGGGGTGGAACTGGGAAGCAGCCGCGGCAGTCCAGGGGGTGGAACTGGGAAGAGCCGTAGCAGTCCAGGGGGTGGAACTGGGTAGAGCCGTAGCAGTATACATCCCAAATGGCACCATAGTCCCTGTTAAGTGCACTACTTTTGACCATGGCCAGATTGTGCCATTTGGGACAGAGCCACTGTAGGCGGGGCCGTTTGGCATCTCATCAGAACCAGAGCACTGTCTAACGTTTTCAGATCACCAGCCAAATGACCCGTTGTTACCTGCCTGCTGCTACCTGTGGGAAGCAGCTCTTTAAGAGCCTGATACATGATCTCCATGCTCTGCTCTCTTTAGTCTCTGTACAAGACTAACCAGCTTCTACCCCCAAGTCTGAAGACTCCTGAATATCTAATCAAATGGCTACCCAGACTATTTGCATTGCCCCCCCCCACCCCCTCTTCTACACTGCTGCTACTCTCTGTTATTATCTATGCATAGACACTTTAATAACTCTACCCACATGTACATATTACCTAACTAACAGGTGCCCCTGCACATTGACTCTGTACTGGTACCCCCCTGTATACAGTCTCCACATTGACTCTGTACCGGTACCCCCTGTATACAGTCTCCACATTGACTCTGTACCGGTACCCCCTGTATACAGTCTCCACATTGACTCTGTACCGGTACCCCCTGTATACAGTCTCCACATTGACTCTGTACCGGTTCCCCCTGTATACAGTCTCCACATTGACTCTGCACCGGTACCCCCTGTATACAGTCTCCACATTGACTCTGTACCGGTACCCCCTGTATACAGTCTCCACATTGACTCTGTACCGGTTCCCCCTGTATACAGTCTCCACATTGACTCTGTACCGGTTCCCCGCACATTGACTCTGTACTGGTACCCCCTGTATACAGTCTCCACATTGACTCTGTACCGGTTCCCCCTGTATACAGTCTCCACATTGACTCTGTACCGGTACCCCCTGTATACAGTCTCCACATTGACTCTGTACCGGTACCCCCTGTATACAGTCTCCACATTGACTCTGTACCGGTTCCCCCTGTATACAGTCTCCACATTGACTCTGTACCGGTACCCCCTGTATACAGTCTCCACATTGACTCTGTACCGGTACCCCCTGTATACAGTCTCCACATTGACTCTGTACCGGTTCCCCCTGTATACAGTCTCCACATTGACTCTGTACCGGTACCCCCTGTATACAGTCTCCACATTGACTCTGTACCGGTTCCCCCTGTATACAGTCTCCACATTGACTCTGTACCGGTTCCCCCTGTATACAGTCTCCACATTGACTCTGTACCGGTACCCCCTGTATACAGTCTCCACATTGACTCTGTACCGGTACCCCCTGTATACAGTCTCCACATTGACTCTGTACCGGTTCCCCCTGTATACAGTCTCCACATTGACTCTGTACCGGTTCCCCGCACATTGACTCTGTACTGGTACCCCCTGTATACAGTCTCCACATTGACTCTGTACCGGTACCCCCTGTATACAGTCTCCACATTGACTCTGTACCGGTTCCCCCTGTATACAGTCTCCACATTGACTCTGTACCGGTTCCCCGCACATTGACTCTGTACCGGTACCCCCTGTATACAGTCTCCACATTGACTCTGTACCGGTTCCCCCGCACATTGACTCTGTACCGGTACCCCCTGTATACAGTCTCCACATTGACTCTGTACCGGTACCCCCTGTATACAGTCTCCACATTGACTCTGTACCGGTACCCCCTGTATACAGTCTCGCTATTGTTATTTTACTGCTGCTCTTTAATTATGTTATTTTTATTAGGTTTGATTTGATTGGGAGTCCCATAGGAGTCCCATAGGAGTCCCATAGGAGTCCCATAGGAGTCCCATCGGAGTCCCATCGGAGTCCCATAGGAGTCCCATAGGAGTCCCATCGGAGTCCCATCGGGCGGCACAGTTGGCCCAGCGTCGTCCGGGTTCGGCTGGTAGAGGCCTCATTGGAAAATGAGTTAAATATAATAAAAAATATCTGTTAATATTTAAAATGTAAATAATTAGTGGCTGCTTTTCAGAAATTACATCAAGGTTATGACTGGAAAAAATAACAAAAAAACATGGAACAAAATATTAAAAACACTGAGGATTAGAGGGAAATGTTACCGGCTGTCAAAGTCCACACACCAGAACTTGTGATGGTTAAAAAGATTTAAAAAATAAAAAGGTTTTTATTGATAGTTACATATTGCGATATGGAGGACATTATATAGATACTTAGACTCCAATCGATTTGTAAATAAAGTAAGAAAAAGAGGTATTTGTCATCGTAGAGCTCGTTCTCCTTTTTAAATAGTGAGTCAACATGTTTTCAGAACCATTTCCATCACTGATGACTCATTTTCTCGTCTCTCCACAGCAGACATATTGTGAGCAATATGTTTAACATTCAATGGTAATATATCTTGGCCAGGGTCGCAGTTGTAAATGAGAACTTGTTCTCAACTAGCTTTCCTGGTTAAATTAAAAAGGTGAAATAAAATGTTAGTTTAAAAAAAAATATATATAGAATTGTGAAAGTCCCAATGCATACACTTTAAACAATGCCACTTTACATACCCTACATTACTCATCTCATATGTATATACTGTACTCTATACCAACTACTGCATCTTGCCTGTGCCACCCGGTCATTGCTTATCCATACATTTATATGTACATATTGTCATTCACCCTTTTAGATGTGTGTATTAGGTAGCTGGAGAACGGTTAGATATTACTGCACAGTCGGAACCAGAAGCACAAGCATTTCTCTACACTCGCATTAACATCTGCTAACCATGTGTATGTGACCAATAACATCTGCTAACCATGTGTATGTGACCAATAACATCTGCTAACCATGTGTATGTGACCAATAACATCTGCTAACCATGTGTATGTGACCAATAACATCTGCTAACCATGTGTATGTGACCAATAACATCTGCTAACCATGTGTATGTGACCAATAACATCTGCTAACCATGTGTATGTGACCAATAACATCTGCTAACCATGTGTATGTGACCAATAACATCTGCTAACCATGTGTATGTGACCAATAACATCTGCTAACCATGTGTATGTGACCAATAACATCTGCTAACCATGTGTATGTGACCAATAACATCTGCTAACCATGTGTATGTGACAAATAAAATGATTTGAGTGTATCGACACCTCAGTATCGTGTTGATATAGTATAGTGAGGTCACTGGCAATTCAGCCCTATTCAGAACCTCAGTATTGAGTCATATATATTTGTATGTTATGCTGGTTGTGTGTGGACCGACTCTCCACTACACACATCAACAAAACCACCCAGCCATAAGATCCAGCTCGACTGCCCTTTAAAGTAGACAGCACAGCTAAAGGCCTGCAGTTGGTTGTCTGATCCGTCACAAACACCCTGCCACGCCCAAACATTCACAGACACATTTCAAAGCCCACTGTCTCCCACTCCTCTGTGGCATAATAATAGTACAACAACAACAACATGATATGTAGGTATACAGGTACCTGCCAAAATAAAGGAAACACCAACATTGTATGTCAAAGGGCACTGGGCCACCACGAGCCGCCAGAACAGCTTCAATGTGCCTTGGCATAGATTCTACAAGGGGCTGGAACCAAACATTACATCATTTGCTGTTTTGTTGATGGAGGTGGAAAACGCCGTCTCATTCACCGCTTCAGAATCTCCCGTAAGTGATGAACTGGGTTGAGATGTGGTGACTGGAATATGGTGAAACCTTAGATCTGGTGACAGACGGCAGGGGAATATGGTGACAGACAGGGGAATATGGAGACAGACAGGGGAATATGGTGACAGACAGGGGAATATGGAGACA
>NW_024609177.1:0-37500 GCF_018296145.1 Oncorhynchus tshawytscha
CGGTGATATCCCTCAGGTAACGGTGATAACCCTCAGGTCACGGTGATAACCCTCAGGTCACGGTGATAACCCTCAGGACACGGTGATAACCCTCAGGTCACTGTGATAACCCCCAGGTCATTGTGATAACCCCCAGGTCACGGTGGTAACCCCCAGGTCACGGTGGTAACCCTCAGGTCACTGTGATAACCCCCAGGTCATTGTGATAACCCTCAGGACACGGTGATAACCCCCAGGTCATTGTGATAACCCCCAGGTCACGGTGGTAACCCTCAGGTCACGGTGTTAACCCTCAGGTCACGGTGGTAACCCTCAGGTCACGGTGGTAACCCTCAGGTCACGGTGGTAACCCCCAGGACACGGTGGTGACCCCCAGGACACGGTGGTAACCCTCAGGCCACGGTGATAACCCCCAGGTCACGGTGATAACCCTCAGGCCACGGTGATAACCCCCAGGTCACGGTGATAACCCCCAAGTCACGGCGGTAACCCTCAGGTCACGGTGATAACCCTCAGGTCACGGTGATAACCCTCAGGTCATGTGCAGCACCTGGATGTGAATCCCAATACGTTGTTATAGATCAAGATGAAGAACTCCAGTTTAACTGAAAAGTGGCCCAAGGCCCTCTGTTCCCAGACGGAATGGCTGCCCCTTCCGTTAATCCATGAGTAGAATGAGTAGCCCCTTCTATTATCCTCCTCTCCTCTCTCTCTTCCCTCTCCTCTTTCCCCTCCCTCTCTCTCTCTTCCCTCTCCTCTTTCCCCTCCCTCTCTCTCTCTTCCCTCTCCTCTTTCCCTCTCTCTCTCTCTCTCTCTCTCTCTCTCTCTCTCTCTCCCTCTCCTCTTTCCCCTCCCTCTCTCTCGCTTCCCTCTCCTCCCTCTCCTCTCCTCCTCTCCTCTCTCTCTTCCCTCTCCTCTTTCCCCTCCCTCTCTCTCTCTTCCCTCTCCTCTCCTTCCCTCTCTCTCTCTCTCTCTCTCTCTCTCTCTCTCTCTCTCTCTCTCTCCCTCTCTCCTCTCTCTCTCTCTCTCTCTCTCTCTCTTCCCTGTCCTCTTTCTCCTCCCTCTCTTTCTCTTCCTCTCTCCCTCCTCTTTCTCTCTCTCTCTTTCTTCCTCCCTCTCCTCCCTCTCTCCCTCTTCCCTCTTTCTCCTCCCTCTCTCTCTCTCTCTCTCTCTTCCCTCTCCTCTCCTCACCTCTCTCTCTCCCTTCCCTTCCTCCCTCTCCTCCCCTCTCTCTCTCTCTTCCCCTCTCTCTTCCCTCTCTTCCCTCCCCTCTCCTCTCTCTCTCTTCCCTCTCTCTCTTCCTCTCCTCCCCCCCTCTCCTCTCTCTCTTCCCTCTCCTCTCCCTCCCCCTCTCTCTCTCTCTTCCCTCTCCTCTCCTCCCCTCTCTCTCTCTCTCTTTCCTCTCCTCCCTCTCCTCTCTCTCTTCCCTCTCCTCTTTCTCCTCCCCTCTCCTCTCTCTCTTCCCTCTCCTCTCTCTCTTCCCTCTCCTCTTTCTCCTCCCTCTCTCTTCCTTCTCCTCCCCCTCCTCTCCTCCCCTCTCTCTCCTTCCCTCTCCTCCCCTCTCTCCTTCCCCTGTGTTTGTGTCTATTGGCTCCTCCCCTCTCTCCTTCCCCTGTGTTTGTGTCTATTGGCTCCTCCCCTTCCCTTCTGGAGGCCACTGGCACCCACAACAAAGGAGCAGAATAGTTGGCACATTCTGGGCATCCAGAGGGCTGAGGATCAGAGGAGGAGATCATTCGCCCTGCCATCTACCCAGCTTGGGCATTCAGGGGCCCAGACTGGCTACAGATTAGCCTGCAGCGCTAACCTGCACTTCTGGAGTCTGGCGAAGACTGTTGGAGACTGTTGGCCAACTGCATCAATCCTTCACGCTCCCCATAGACTTTAAAAACATATGTGCAAATGGCGGATCAAATTAAAATGCTGACACTGAGATTGTTTCATCTTTTGGCACTATCTTCCAAAGAGCCACCTGGCTGATGCATCTCTGTTCATTTCAGGGTTCCTCCTTGGAGATAAAGGCTCATTATGGAAGGGACCTTCTAGCATCTTTCCAAGGCCATATGTCTCGGTGTGCCTGCGTGTTTTATGTAGATCCATAGAATGTTTTTGCTTATCTATACACTCTGTGTAGTTCATACAGTTTAATGTTTCATTAGTTGTCATACGGAATCATAATCTGTGCATGATTTCTATGAAAATTGTAAATATGTAATAAAATGTGAAATGTTCCCCTTTACATCCGAGCTGTTCAGGTTTATGTACACAAGGGGTCATAACATTATAGTGCAATAAAATGAGTTGGTCTGTATACTGAACTGGAGTTGTTCCAGCTAAATCCTGCCTACATGTCAAATATGAGATTCATGAAAAAGTTCAACTTGACCTCACGTCTCAAGTTCCAATTCCATCCCATCTAAAGCTAGGCATGCACCACTCCCACTTCACACCAATGGTCACACTATCTGACATTAAAGTGCTCAAAGTGGCACAGTCATCACCTATCTGTCCTGGAAAGATGGTGGGTATCTCACACCAGAGAGGAACTACAAAGAGACGGTGGCCAAAGAGTTTCAGTGTGAGTGAGAGAGTGAGTGAGTGTGTGTGTGAGTGAGAGAGTGTGAGTGAGAGTGTGTGTGAGTGTGAGTGTGAGTGAGTGAGTGTGAGTGAGAGTGAGTGTGTGTGTGTGAGTGTGTGAGTGAGTGAGTGAGTGAGTGAGTGAGTGTGTGTGTGTGTGTGTGTGTGTGTGTGTGTGTGTGTGTGTGTGTGTGTGTGTGTGTGTGTGTGTGTGTGTGTGTGTGTGTGTGTGTGTGTGTGAGTGAGTGTGAGTGTGAGTGTGAGTGTGAGTGTGAGAGAGAGTGAGAGATTGAGAGAGGCAGGCTCAGGAGCCTCTGAACATGCCTCATTGGGCCTTGCCCGGTGTCTGGAGTGACACCAGAGTGGCCTGAGATCTTCATTACGCTGAGCAACACTTTCAGAGACGGACTGGGGCTCGGGTTCCAGCCTGCCCTGCACTCAGCTCACTCCTCACACTGCTCCCGACCTTTATCCCACTCTGCTCCGACACCGCCCCAGGCTACTCAAATAGCTGGGGCCGCTGCGGACAGGTTATTACTTGTTAAATACCACATGAACAGCAAATAAAAAGGTCCCGAGAAGTGACCCGGGTCTCTGATTTGGCAGGGCGACAGACCAGTAAGTGTAAATCTAAACAGTGTTAAACTGGGCAGCAGATATTAGGTCCCCAGTCACTAATGAGGTGGTTTATTTAGGGGACGCCAGGCATAGCTGGGAAGCCACTAACTGCTCTGCTGTTAAGAGGCATTTATTGAAGCAGGGATCTTATTTTCACACTCAGGCCGAACATGACCCCCAGTGTGTGTATGTGTGGGTGTGTGCGTGAGTGTGAAAAGCTGCTTTTCCCTCTTGACTGACACAAGCAGATTTCTGGGAAGTAAGATCATGGCTGATGAGCTGAGTGGCTGGGTAGCTGGCTGGCTGGGTGTCTGGGTAGCTGGCTGGCTGGGTGTCTGGGTAGCTGGCTGGCTGGGTAGCTGGCTGGGTGTCTGGGTAGCTGGCTGGGTGTCTGGGTAGCTGGCTGGCTGACTGGCTGGGTGTCTGGGTGTCTGGGTAGCTAGCTGGGTGTCTGGGTAGCTGGCTGGGTGTCTGGGTAGCTGGCTGGCTGACTGGCTGGGTGTCTGGGTAGCTGGCTGGGTGTCTGGGTAGCTGGCTGGGTGTCTGGGTAGCTGGCTGGGTGTCTGGGTAGCTGGCTGGCTGACTGACTGGGCGGTAGCATGTGGCCGTGGAGGGTATAAAAGTGTACTGCAGTCTATTTATAAAGGGCCACAATTAACCAAACGCTAATTAACAAGCTTCCCTCCTCGAGGAAGCATGGCAGTCTTCCAAGCAGCGCAACCCTATCCCACGCTTTCATCAGAGGTGCAAAGTGAGGTTATTAATGGCTAAGAACAGTACCCAAGGAGACCGGCTACTCCTGAATGCCCCACATCAGCTCCCCACGGGGACGCCTACAATGTTAAATAGGGTCAGGCTACGTACCAATATGCTAGGTGTACATTTTCACACTTTTCAGGTGCTGCTGTAGGTACTTTAAAAAAAACTTTTGGTCTTTTAGCAGACACTCTTAACCAGTGAGTTCAGACATTTTCATTTTTTTTTTTACTGTACTGGTCCCCCGTGGGAATCAAACCCACAACCCTGGCATTGCAAGCGCCATGCTCTGCCAACTGAGCCGCATGGTATAACAGGGTGAAACAAATTGCGTGTATGTGAATTTGTTCGTGGCTAAGCCTTTGGCGCGTTTAACGACGGCTATATATAGACGTGTAAATGCCCCGTGTCTGTCCCCGTCAAACATATCTGACATTACAAATCTAATCTAAGGAAACATGTCAGAGTTATGTAGCACCTCACTTTAGGCTCGTACCCAGAGCCTAGTACCCTCCCCCTTTTCCTTGGCCCAGCAAGGGGAGGGCGTGACAGGGCACAGGGGGAGGAGGGGGTGGGTGGGGGGATTAGAGATAGGGGAATGTGCGGGTGCTGAAATCTGTAATGGGAAGGGGGCGCGCTCGTCACTCTCTGCAGGGCCCTGTTGTCACCTCCCACACCCCATTCCCCCATCCACCACCTCCCACCTCCATTCCCCCATCCACCACCTCCCACACCCCATCCACCACCTCCCACACCCCATTCCCCATCCACCACCTCCCACACCCCATTCCCCATCCACCATCTCCCACACTCCATTCCCCCATCCACCACCTCCCACACTCCATTCCCCCATCCACCACCTCCCACACCCCATTCCCCCATCCACCACCTCCCACACCCCATTCCCCATCCACCACCTCCCACACCCCATTCCCCCATCCACCACCTCCCACACCCCATTCCCCCATCCACCACCTCCCACACCCCATTCCCCCATCCACCACCTCCCACACCCCATTCCCCTTCCACCACCTCCCACACCCCATTCTCCCATCCACCACCTCCCACACCCCATTCCCCCATCCACCCCCTCTTATGCTCCTCTTCCCCGTCCCCCCCCGTCCGCCATCTCTTACGCCCCTCTCCCCCATCCTCCCCACTCTTACACTCCTCTCCCCCTTCTGCCCCCTCTCCCGCCACTCTCCTCATCCCACCGTCCGCCTCCCTCTCCCACCCCTCTCCTCATCGCTCCGTCCACCTCCCTCTCCCGCCCCTCTCCTCATCCCTCCGTCCGCCTCCCCCTCCCTCTCCCACCCCTCTCCTCATCCCTCCGTCCGCCTCCCTCTCCCTCTCCCACCCCTCTCCTCATCCCTCCGTCCGCCTCCCTCTCCCACCCCTCTCCTCATCCCTCCGTCCGCCTCCCTCTCCCGCCCCTCTCCTCATCCCCCGCCCACCTCCCTCTCCCGCCCCTCTATCCCATATGACAGTCAGAGACCCCTGAGCAGCTGGGTCTGGTGACACTTGTCAGCAGGGAGATAGTGTGACAACTGTGTCTGACTACATCTACATTCTTACATGTTAGTCATTTAGCAGACACTCTTATCCAGAGAGACTTACATGTTAGTCATTTAGCAGACACTCTTATCCAGAGACTTACATGTTAGTCATTTAGCAGACACTCTTATCCAGAGAGACTTACATGTTAGTCATTTAGCAGACGCTCTTATCCAGAGAGACTTACATGTTAGTCATTTAGCAGACACTCTTATCAGAGAGACTTACATGTTAGTCATTTAGCAGACACTTCCAGAGACTTACATGTTAGTCATTTAGCAGACACTCTTATCCAGAGAGACTTACATGTTAGTCATTTAGCAGACACTCTTATCCAGAGAGACTTACATGTTAGTCATTTAGCAGACACTCTTATCCAGAGAGACATGTTAGTGTTAGTCATTTAGCAGACACTCTTATCCAGAGAGACTTACATGTTAGTCATTTAGCAGACACTCTTATCCAGAGAGACTTACATGTTAGTCAGACACTCTTATCCAGAGACTTACATGTTAGTCATTTAGCAGACACTCTTATCCAGAGAGACTTACATGTTAGTCATTTAGCAGACAGAGACTTACATGTTAGTCTTATCAGAGAGACTTACATGTTAGTCATTTAGCAGACACTCTTATCCAGAGAGACTTACATGTTAGTCATTTAGCAGACACTCTTATCCAGAGAGACTTACATGTTAGTCATTTAGCAGACACTCTTATCCAGAGAGACTTACATGTTAGTCATTTAGCAGACACTCTTATCCAGAGACTTACATGTTAGTCCACTCTTATCCAGAGAGACTTACATGTTAGTCATTTAGCAGACACATGTTAGTCATTTTATCCAGAGAGACTTACATGTTAGTCATTTAGCAGACGCTCTTATCCAGAGAGACTTACATGTTAGTCATTTAGCAGACACTCTTATCCAGAGACTTACATGTTAGTCATTTAGCAGACACTCTTATCCAGAGAGACTTACATGTTAGTCATTTAGCAGACACTCTTATCCAGAGAGACTTACAGTAGTGAGTGAATACATTTTCAGACTTTTTTTACTAGTTCCTCTCTCACACACACTGTCCCACCCAACCCTGACAGCCGACATCATGTGATTAGCCCGGGCAGGCTCCGGAGGTAAGAGGAGACCACCCCTGCACACACACAACACACACACACACACACACACACACACACACACACACACACACACACACACACACACACACACAGAGTGTAGTAAGTAGTGGTGTTCTGAGCTGTCCAGGGACATGATGTTCAAACCTGGCCTGGTCTGTAACATTAGTCAGCTCATTAATGATTCACGTGGCAACTCCTCAAACCTACTAAAATCATCTGTGAAATGGACAGATAACCACATTCACACAAACCTTTTTCTGTTCCCCCTTTCTCTCCAAGGACAATGTGTCTCCATAGCAGCGCACTGTTCTATTTCTCATCAGCTTGTTTCAAAACCCTTAAAGCTAAAACATTTATTTGGCTCTCAGAGTGTGTCTATGTCAGGGACTTGGATGTGTTAATGATGACAAAAGGCACTTTAAGTGTGGTATTGGGCAGAATTTACATGTCTTTTTTTTACCTTTACTTAACTAGGCAAGTCAGTTATGAACAAATGCTAATTTACAATGAAGGCCTACACCGGCCAAACATGGACGATGCTGGGCCAATTGTACGCCTCTTGCACTGAGATGCAGTGACTTAGACCGCTGTGCCACTCGGGAGCCCTCAGGAGTATATGGCAGTATATTCTATTTATTTATTTTTATTTAACCTTTATTTAACCAGGAAGGGCTCATTGAGATTTACAATCTCTTTTTCAAGAGTATCCTGGCCAAGATAGGCAGCACCAAGTCATTAAAAAAATTACAGACAAACAACATGAAAAACTACAAGTAATCTAGTAAAAAAACATAGAAATCACAGGAGTATAAAACAGCTAATGAAAAACATTGACAGGTCAGTGAATCAGTCTCAAGATCATTCATCAGTGATTTAAAAATGTTAAGTTCTTCCAGTTTAAAAGTATTTTGTAAGGCGTTCCAGTATTTGACAGTATGTGACAGTATATGACAGTATTTGACAGTATTTGGCAGTATTTGGCAGTATTTGACAGTATTTGGCAGTATATGACAGTATTTGACAGTATATGACAGTATATGACAGTATTTGACAGTATATGACAGTATTTGACAGTATTTGACAGTATTTGGCAGTATATGACAGTATTTGACAGTATATGACAGTATTTGACAGTATATGACAGTATATGACAGTATTTGACAGTATTTGGCAGTATTTGACAGTATTTGACAGTATTTGGCAGTATTTGACAGTATATGACAGTATATGACAGTATATGACAGTATTTGGCAGTATTTGGCAGTATTTGACAGTATTTGACAGTATTTGACAGTATTTGGCAGTATTTGACAGTATTTGACAGTATATGACAGTATATGACAGTATTTGACAGTATTTGACAGTATTTGACAGTATATGACAGTATTTGACAGTATTTGACAGTATTTGACAGTATTTGACAGTATATGACAGTATTTGACAGTATATGACAGTATTTGTATTTGACAGTATATGACAGTATTTGACAGTATTTGGCAGTATTTGACAGTATTTGACAGTATTTGACAGTATTTGACAGTATTTGACAGTATATGACAGTATATGACAGTATTTGACAGTATTTGACAGTATTTGACAGTATATGACAGTATTTGACAGTATTTGACAGTATTTGACAGTATTTGACAGTATATGACAGTATTTGACAGTATTTGGCAGTATTTGACAGTATTTGACAGTATTTGACAGTATATGACAGTATTTGGCAGTATTTGGCAGTATTTGACAGTATTTGACAGTATTTGACAGTATTTGACAGTATTTGACAGTATTTGACAGTATTTGACAGTATATGACAGTATTTGACAGTATTTGACAGTATTTGACAGTATTTGACAGTATTTGACAGTATTTGGCAGTACAGTATTTGACAGTATTTGACAGTATTTGACATTTGACAGTATTTGGCAGTATTTGACAGTATTTGACAGTATTTGACAGTATTTGACAGTATTTGGCAGTATTTGACAGTATTTGGCAGTATTTGACAGTATTTGACAGTATTTGACAGTATTTGGCAGTATTTGACAGTATTTGACAGTATTTGACAGTATATTTGACAGTATTTGACAGTATTTGACAGTATTTGACAGTATATGACAGTATTTGACAGTATTTGACAGTATTTGACAGTATTTGACAGTATTTGACAGTATTTGACAGTATTTGACTGTATTTGACAGTATTTGGGGCGGCAGGTAGCCCAGTGGTTAGAGCATTGGACCAGTAACCAAAAGGTTGCTAGATTCAATCCCCGAGCTGACAAGGTACAAATCTGTTGTTCTGCCCCTGAACAGGCAGTTATCCCACTGTTCCTAAGCCATCATTGTAAATAAGAATTTGTTCTTAACTGATTTGCCTAGTTAAATAAATAAAAATATGTCAGTGTACGATATGACAGTACATGTCCGTGACACACACAGCTCATTCTTACCCTCTCCCTGACTTGGTGTATGTGTGTATTTTGAGAGGCTGTGTTAGGTTGACACACCACACACCCCTCCTCTCATCCCTTCTCTCCTTCCCCCTCTCCCAGGGTAAGGAGTGAGGGATGGTGTTGTGTATCAGGCTGAGTTAAAGCAATGTCAACACATTCATCCTGACAGGGTTTTATTTCAGCTGCTCAGTGGCCATTTTGTCACTGTGTGTGAGATGCACGCAAAACACACACACGCAGGCACACACACACACACACACACACACACACACACACACACACGCAGGCACACACACACACACACACACACACACACACACACACACACACACACACACACACACACACACACACACACACACACACACACACACACACACACACACACACACACACACAGTGTTACCAGATATGTGAATGTCCTTCCTGAGATATGTTACTGTTGCACACATTGAACAGTATGTGTGTATGCACACTGAATTGATATGATTAAGTAATATTCGTTCTAATAACGATTAGACCTTGAATATCTGTAATGTAAAGTTGTTGCTGTGACTTGGAAATCCCAATGAATAACACAGCTATTGATTGGTTAGCTACATGATTGACTGCAGGCTGCTTGAGCAGCTTCGGCTGGTGGAGTAAGAGAATATTAGGTTGGAAATGTGAACTATGCCGAGACACCGATACAAAGCCTTTTCCTCTCAACTCCAGGCCCGAGCCAGGTTCTCAGACAAATCCTTTTCCTCTCAACTCCAGGCCCGAGCCAGGTTCTCAGACAAATCCTTTTCCTCTCAACTCCAGGCCCGAGCCAGGTTCTCAGACAAATCCTTTTCCTCTCAACTCCAGGCCCGAGCCAGGTTCTCAGACAAATCCTTTTCCTCTCAACTCCAGGCCCGAGCCAGGTTCTCAGACAAATCCTTTTCCTCTCAACTCCAGGCCCGAGCCAGGTTCTCAGACAAATCCTTTTCCTCTCAACTCCAGGCCCGAGCCAGGCCCGACAAATCCTTTTCCTCTCAAGCCAGGTTCTCAGACAAATCCTTTTCCTCTCAACTCCAGGCCCGAGCCAGGTTCTCAGACAAATCCTTTTCCTCTCAACTCCAGGCCCGAGCCAGGTTCTCAGACAAATCCTTTTCGTCTCAACTCCAGGCCCGAGCCAGGTTCTCAGACAAATCCTTTTCCTCTCAACTCCAGGCCTGAGCCAGGTTCTCGGACAAATCCTTTTCCTCTCAACTCCAGGCCCGAGCCGGGTTCTCAGACAAATCCTTTTCCTCTCAACTCCAGGCCCGAGCCAGGTTCTCAGACAAATCCTTTTCCTCTCAACTCCAGGCCCAAGCCGGGTTCTCAGACAAATCCTTTTCCTCTCAACTCCAGGCCTGAGCCAGGTTCTCAGACAAATCCTTTTCCTCTCAACTCCAGGCCCAAGCCGGGTTCTCAGACAAATCCTTTTCCTCTCAACTCCAGGCCCAAGCCGGGTTCTCAGACAAATCCTTTTCCTCTCAACTCCAGGCCCGAGCCAGGTTCTCAGACAAATCCTTTTCCTCTCAACTCCAGGCCCGAGCAGGGTTCTCAGACAAAGCCTTTTCCTCTCAACTCCAGGCCTGAGAAGCTTATTCACCTTGTCCGACACGGACCTGAATTGCACTTGCAGTTTACTTCAAAGGACAGTTCTAACATTTGGGCCAAAAATATATCGGTCAAAGAGGACGATTGAAAATGTCAGGGGATGATGTTCGCCAACAGTGACAGTAGCTGTGGGGTTGGCTCTGTCGGTGCACACAAAGCTGGTGTATAACAGGGTATAAAATGTGTGTGTGTGTGTGTGTGTGTGTGTGTGTGTGTGTGTGTGTGTGTGTGTGTGTGTGTGTGTGTGTGTGTGTGTGTGTGTGTGTGTGTGTGTGTGTGTGCATGTGTGTGCGGGTGCGTGCGATATGTGTCTACTGTATGTGTGTACAGTATGTTCAAGTCATTGTATATACATGTTTACTTCTGTGTATTCACACTATGCATGGCCACACACATCCTCTCCCCCCTTCTCCTCCGTATCACCCACAATCCCACTCTGCTGTTTCCCCAGGAGACGACCCCGGATAGCTCCCCCAGCCTCTTCCTGCCTTCCCCTCCCACTAATTGCTCTGTCTAAAAACGATCCTCTCTCCAGGAGAGGAGGTGAGAAGCAACGTAACAAGCTGGCCCCGCTCCGCTGTTGTTTTAATTAGCGTGTGGCTTGACTCTGAGAGGACGAGCCAGTCAGCAGGCAGGTAAGGATGGAACAGTGTTGTTTTAATTAGCGTGTGGCTTGACTCTGAGAGGACGAGCCAGTCAGCAGGCAGGTAAGGATGGAACAGTGTTGTTTTAATTAGCGTGTGGCTGGACTCTGAGAGGACGAGCCAGTCAGCAGGCAGGTAAGGATGGAACTCCCCCTCCCCCTCTCTCCCACCTCTCTCCCCCTCCCACCTCTCTCCCCCTACCATCTCTCTCCCCTACCATCTCTCTCCCCCTACCACCTCTCTCCCCCTCCCACCTCTCTCCCCCTCCCCCTCTCTCCCACCTCTCTCCCCCTCCCACCTCTCTCCCCCTACCATCTCTCCCCCTACCACCTCCCCTCCCATCTCTCTCCCCCTCCCACCTCTCTCCCCCCCCCCACCTCTCTCCCCCTACCACCCTCTCCCCCTACCACCCTCTCCCCCTACCACCTCTCTCCCCCTCCCATCTCTCTCTCCCCTACCACCTCTCTCCCCCTACCACCTCTCTCCCCCTACCACCTCTCTCCCCCTACCACCTATCTCTACCCTACCACCTCTCTCCCCCTACCACCTATCTCTACCCTACCATCTCTCTCCCCCTACCACCTCTCTCCCCCTACCACCTCTCTCCCCCTCCCACCTCTCTCCCCCTCCCATCTCTCTCCCCCTCACACTCTCTCCCCCTACCATCTCTCTCCCCCTCCCACCTCTCTCCCCTACCATCTCTCTCCCCCTCCCACCTCTCTCCCCCTCCCCACCTCTCTCCCCCTACCATCTCTCTCCCCCTACCACCTCTCTCCCCCTACCATCTCTCCCCCTACCACCTCTCTCCCCCTACCATCTCTCTCTCCCCCTACCACCTCTCTCCCCCTACCACCTCTCTCCCCCTACCATCTCTCTCCCCCTCCCACCTCTCTCCCCCTCCTCACCTCTCTCCCCCTCCCCACCTCTCTCCCCCTACCATCTCTCTCTCCCCCTACCACCTCTCTCCCCCTACCACCTCTCTCCCCCTACCATCTCTCTCCCCCTCCCACCTCTCTCCCCCTCACACTTCTCTCCCCCTACCATCTCTCTCCCCCTACCATCTCTCTCTCCCTCTCTCACCCTCTCTCTCCCACTTCTCTCTCCCACCCTCTCCTCTACAGAACTTGCAGCTTGTTTGTGGGCAGGATGCTTGGGGCTTGGTGCAGTGCCCCGGAGGCGGCTGCGTGAAGGTGACATCTATCACTTAGTGTGGCGGGTTGGCGCGCTATAAATACCAGCGGCAGGGTCCCAGTGGTCCCGCCTTGTGACAGCGCCGCAGAGGGAGAGCGAGAGAGATTGAGAGAGGGAGAGCGAGAGAGATTGAGAAAGAGAGAGAGATTGAGAGAGATAGAGATTGAGGGAGAGAAAGAGAGAGAGAAAGAAAGAGAAAAAAGAGAGAGAGAGAGAGAGAGAGAGAGAGAGAAGAGAGAGAGAGAGAGAGAGAGAGAGAGAGAGAGAGAAGAGAGGAGAGAGAGAGAGAGAGAGAGAGAGAGAGAGAGAGAGATGGAAGCAGCTGAGGGGGAGCTTGGGAAACGTCTCATGTCTCCTATTTGTGCTGTCAGAGAGATCTTAATTATACTACACGGCTACAGCTACACAGCGGCTGCTGCTGCTGCTCTGAGCAAATACACACACTCAGTTAAGAACACACACACACAGCTACGAATACACACACTCAGTTAGGAACACACACACACACAGCTACGATCACACACACTCAGTTAGGAACACACACACAGCTACGAACACACACACAAACACACTCACTTAGGAACACACACACACAGCTACATATACACACACTCAGTTAAGAACACACACACACAGCTACGAATACACACACTCAGTTAGGAACACACACACACAGCTACGATCACACACACTCAGTTAGGAACACACACACAGCTACGAACACACACACAAACACACTCAGTTAGGAACACACACACACAGCTACATATACACACACTCAGTTAAGAACACACACACACAGCTACGAATACACACACTCTGTTAGGAACACACACACACAGCTACGATCACACACACTCAGTTAGGAACACACACACAGCTACGAACACACACACAAACACACTCAGTTAGGAACACACACACACAGCTACATATACACACACTCAGTTAGGAGCACACACACACACAGCTACGAATACACACACTCAGTTAGGAACACACACACACAGCTACATATACACACACTCAGTTAGGAGCACACACACACACAGCTACGAATACACACACTCAGTTAGGAGCACACACACACACAGCTACGAATACACACACTCAGTTAGGAACACACACACAGCTATGAATACACACACTCAGTTAGGAACACACACACAGCTATGAATACACACACTCAGTTAGGAACACACACACAGCTATGAATACACACACTCAGTTAGGAACACACACACAGCTATGAATACACACACTCAGTTAGGAACACACACACAGCTACAATCACACACACAGTTACAAAATCTAATTGACAAAAACCCAGTTACACAAGCATGCACTCACACACACACACACACGCATATGCACACACACACGCACACACACACACATATGCACACACACACACTCACACACACACACACGCATATGCACACACACGCATATGCACACACACACACACACACACAGACACACACACGGATATGCACACACACACACACACACACACTCTCTCTCTCTCCCTCTCTCCATTCTTCTCCTTTCATTTACTCTCTCACAGACACACAATCAGAGACAGACACACTCATACTTCTCTAACAAACAAGTGAAGACACATCAATACACTTCCTGTACTTTTAAGGCTCATAAAGCATCTATTTTGTAGACTCTCTCTACTCCTCTCAAACTCTCCAACATTATGTCAAAATCTCTCTGCAATGAACTTTATTTAACTCCAATAAATTCTACCATTAAAAATGTTCCATTATCTCCAAGCCGCTTGCATGTGAGCACTCTGGTTACATGTGATTCATGAGAGGCTGACCTCTAAATGAGAGTAGGCCGCCTCACATGCTGCCTGTAAATGCCTATTGAAAACCACAGAGTTCCTGACCTTCCCCCTCAGTGTGAAGGCGTAAATATAGGAGCGACGGCCCCCCTTTAGTGGTTCCTGGGAAAGGGGATGTTTTAACGTGGTGTGACTGATCCCTGATAGCCTGCGAGTGACGTCAGCTGGCCCCAAGTGGTCCTGCTTGCATTAGCAGGTGTGTGGTTGGCACGGTTACTGGCATAGTGGTGATTTAACGGGCGCTCTGGTTACAGGGGCTTGGGTTTCAGTAGCAGCAACACCTGTGGTGGGAGTGAAGGAGGGACAAGACAGTTCACCTTCATACCTTAATACAAAGGGGAGGGGGGGCTCCCGTGTAGCTCAGTGGTCTATGGCGTTGCATCTCAGTGCTACAAGCGTCACTACAGACCCTGGTTCGATTCAAGGCTGTATCACAAACGGCCGTGAATGGGAGTCCCATAGGGTGGTGCACAATTGGCCCAGCATCGTCCGGGTTTGGGTTTGGCTGGGGTAGGCTGTCATTGTAAATAAGAATTTGTTCATAACTGACTCGTTAAATAAAGGTTCAATTTAAAAAATGTAAATAATAATAATAATATGACTCAGTGGTTGTTTCAGTAGAACCAGATTATTGTAGCACTTTAATTTATTTAGATATAGATGACACAGTTTCAGTTAGTCTGTCAGATATCGGATAACTGAGATCATTTATGTTCAACTCTAAATGTACAGATGTGCTTTAGGTACAGTATTCTGTGCAATTGTTTCGTGAACAAGATTCGCAGACTGAAGAAAAAAAATATATAAATATATATAGATTTCCTACTCCAACCAACATTTATGCAGCTTTTGCACATTGTTACAGCCTGTAACAATTCCTGTGGTTTTTCAGTCAACAAACCAACCCCACAAACCGGTCCAATCCAATGGAAACAGTTATGACATGACATCACTACAAAACATCTCATGAACCTACTGTTTACCTCTCCTGGATACAGTTATGAGACATGACATCACTACAAAACATCTCCTGAACCTACTGTTTACCTCTCCTGGATACAGTTATGAGACATGACATCACTACAAAACATCTCCTGAACCTACTGTTTACCTCTCCTGGATACAGTTATGAGACATGACATCACTACAAAACATCTCCTGAACCTACTGTTTACCTCTCCTGGATACAGTTATGAGACATGACATCACTACAAAACATCTCCTGAACCTACTGTTTACCTCTCCTGGATACAGTTATGAGACATGACATCACTACAAAACATCTCCTAAACCTACTGTTTACCTCTCCTGGATACAGTTAGGAGACATGACATCACTACAAAACATCTCCTGAACCTACTGTTTACCTCTCCTGGATACAGTTATGAGACATGACATCACTACAAAACATCTCCTGAACCTACTGTTTACCTCTCCTGGATACAGTTATGAGACATGACATCACTACAAAACATCTCCTGAACCTACTGTTTACCTCTCCTGGATACAACGACTGACAATAACACACCCCGGAGCATGAACATCACATCTACTTAATAGCAGCTTGTGAAAATAAAAACAGGCTGAGCGAGTCCAACTTTAAGAACTGTTATTACTGTGTTCAATACTGCCTCCTGCCAAACTGTCCGTGTGTCTGTCAGTCATGTAATGTGTCCGTCTTCACCTTAAAAAGGTAGTGAGTTTCTAAGCCCAAGGGGTTTGCTCTGTCAGAAAAACAAAAGGGGAGTTTAGTTCTTTATCCGGTGAGTCAGCAGACAGTTGGGGGCAGAGCCTAAAGCAACAGGGCAGGAAATGTATTTATGTGGGCCTGTCTTGCCTTGTCAGTGTTTTTAACCAGCACAGAATGCAACAGTATGTGACTGTAGTGTAATTCAACCATGACACCCTCTTCTGTAGCCTCTACTAACCTGGTTCACTGCTACACCTTGATGTCGGCTGAGATCAGGGAGTGGGTTTTATCTATCTATCTATCTATCTATCTATCTATCTATCTATCTATCTATCTATCTATCTATCTATCTATCTATCTATCTATCTATCTATCTATCTATCTATCTATCTATCTATCTATCTATCTATCTATCTATCTATCTATCCATTAACGAGTACAGTAACAACCACAAACCACAGCATACCGAGTGAACACAGAGAATTGTCCCGAGGCGTTTTCCTTCCACCTTCCAGACGTTCTCCATGAACAAGGTGTGTGACGTACCTTAGTGTTGTGATGTTTTAAATCCTTCAACAATAGTCCCTCTTTAAAGACTTGCTGGTTTCTTTTTCCCGTGAGATGGTTGACGTGCCAGGAGTCAGTGGCTGTAAAGGAGACAATCAAACATGAAGATGAGCTCAGATCTGATCAGTCATATAACGCTTGGCAGAATTCTTCACATTCTGGGTTGAAGTAACAGATAGCTAGGGAACACAATATGGCCACTGTCTGGGTTGAAGTAACAGATAGCTAGGGAACACAATATGGCCACTGTCTGGATAGAAGTAACAGATAGCTAGGGAACACAATATGGCCACTGTCTGGATAGAAGTAACAGATAGCTAGGGAACACAATATGGCCACTGTCTGGGTTGAAGTAACAGATAGCTAGGGAACACAATATGGCCACTGTCTGGGGAGAAGTAACAGATAGCTAGGGAACACAATATGGCCACTGTCTGGGTAGAAGTAACAGATAGCTAGGGAACACAATATGGCCACTGTCTGGGGAGAAGTAACAGATAGCTAGGGAACACAATATGGCCACTGTCTATAGAAGTAACAGATAGCTAGGGAACACAATATGGCCACTGTCTGGGGAGAAGTAACAGATAGCTAGGGAACACAATATGGCCACTGTCTATCTATCTATCTAGAATCTAACAGATAGCTAGGGAACACAATATGGCCACTGTCTGGGTAGAAGTAACAGATAGCTAGGGAACACAGCATACTGTCGAGTGAACACAGAGAATTGAACCATGGCCACTGTCCACCTTCCAGATAGCTAGGGAACACAATATGGCCAGAAGTAACAGATAGCTAGGGAACACAATATGGCCACTGTCTTAAGAAGTAACAGATAGCTTTAAACACAATATGGCCACTGTCTGGTGAGAGTAACAGATAGCCAGGAGTCAGGGAGAAGTAACAAACATGAAGATGGCCACTGTCTGGATCAGTAACAGATAAGCTAGGGAACACAATATGGCCACTGTCTGGATCAGAAGTAACAGATAGCTAGGGAACACAATATGGCCACTGTCTGGGGAGAAGTAACAGATAGCTAGGGAACACAATATGGCCACTGTCTGGGTAGAAGTAACAGATAGCTAGGGAACTGGGTAGAAGTAACAATGGCCATGGCCAATATGGCCACTGTCTGCTAGGGAACACAATATGGCCACTGTCTGGGAGACGTAACAGAGCTAGTGGCCAACAGATAGCTAGGGAACACAATATGGCCACTGTCTGGGTAGAAGTAACAGATAGCTAGTAACAGGAACACAATATGGCCACTGTCTGGGGAGAAGTAACAGATAGCTAGCTAGGGAACACAATATGGCCACTGTCTGGGGAGACGTAACAGATAGCTAGGGAACACAATATGGCCACTGTCTGGGTAGAAGTAACAGATAGCTAGGGAACACAATATGGCCACTGTCTGGGTAGAAGTAACAGATAGCTAGGGAACACAATATGGCCACTGTCTGGGTAGAAGTAACAGATAGCTAGGGAACACAATATGGCCACTGTCTGGGGAGAAGTAACAGATAGCTAGGGAACACAATATGGCCACTGTCTGGGTAGAAGTAACAGATAGCTAGGGAACACAATATGGCCACTGTCTGGGTAGAAGTAACAGATAGCTAGGGAACACAATATGGCCACTGTCTGGGGAGAAGTAACAGATAGCTAGGGAACACAATATGGCCACTGTCTGGGTAGAAGTAACAGATAGCTAGGGAACACAATATGGCCACTGTCTGGGTAGAAGTAACAGATAGCTAGGGAACACAATATGGTCACTGTCTACACCACATGGCAGTATGGCTCACATATTAATGCCATGGCAACCATCGTCTGGTTTAGTGTCATTGTATAATTACAAAATGAGTGTGAAATTATTACTGTGACTGACATTAATATTATTACTTAGCATACATTCATAAAATAAAGAAAGTTTACACTAATAGTTGCTAGCAAAACATTATTATGGTAAGCAGGAAAAAAATAGTATCCTGGAAAAGGACCAATGCATGTCTACAACAACCATAAATATGGTTTGTAATGTGACCTTCTGTGTCCTTTAAGTTAACAAGGGTGTTGCCATTGGAATGTTTGAAAGCAACCACGTGTTATCGCTACATCTGCCAGGTAGCAGCCTCTGAGAGGTAATTATGTGTTCCAAGCTCCCACTGAGTACCACATGCCGCTGACACCCATTTCACTAGCTCAAGCCATGTCCTCTCTTTAATAATTAGGTGCCATTTAGCAGACACTTTTATCCAAAGCGACAGTCATTTGTGAATATATTGGGTGGTCCCGGGATTCGAACCCACTATTCAGGCATCACAAGCACCATGCTCTACCAACTGAGCTACAGAAAATGAAATGCAACATGTTAAAATACAGGGTTTCTATTTCCGCCTTAGTTACATGTCATTTATGAGACAAAACAAGATAATTATTTTGATGATTTGACTGAATGTTACCTTTGAGTTACTGTAGTGCTTAGTGGCTATAAGCATTGAGAAAACCAGGTGATACAGTGTTGAGACCTGCCATTTTGTGTCTCACTCTTACCTGTTGGAAGCATTTTCGCAGGTTTCTGATCAATATTTTCAGTTCAAACATGTGTAGCCCACAACCTAAAGCACTTTCAAATAAGATGTTAGGATTCCTCTGGAGTGTGTAGTTAGCCTGTCTGAGCAGCGTGTTCTTTTCCACGTCTCTACCCAACTATGTGGCTAATTGCTCCCGCAGCGTACCCATTAGTTGCCATGGTAGTTAATAACGTCTCTCTCTCTCTCTGGAAGAGGCTGTAAACAAACATTTCCTCCTGCTTCTCTAGCCTTTCAGTGCTACCCTTCACCCAGGTACTAATCGCTAATGGAGCTAGCATGCAGCGTCGTTAGCCATGGCCATAGCTCCAATCAGGGCCCCATGACAGCAACACTTGTTCAATTACTCTGAAGAGGGACATCATGTGCTGATTAAGTGCCTCTGATTCTCCTTATTTGTCTGCTAATGGCGCTGGGCTAATTAATGCATTGAGCTAACGTTGCGGCACCACACCAAGCTTGTGTTGTTGTGTTGGCAGCAGCAGAAATTAATTGCGACAGAAGGGGACCGACGGCCGCATTGTCATCAGCTACAGGAAGTCATCCGTCGGCTCCCCACAGAGCACAGAGAAGAAGTGTTCTCTCATGTGTGTCTCTGCCTTTCTTTCTCCCTCTCTGACCTACGGGCTCTGGTTCAGCCCAAGACTCCAGGAGGTAGTTTAACTCAGTACGGCGACCATTGTTTATTTCAAAAGAGTGAATTGTGGGTATGTAGAAATGTGCTAGAATGTTGCGGTCGAAAGATCCCCGCCAAGGACTAGTAAAAAAAACAAAGAGAAACGAGAGAAAGCCAACTTCTGACAAGAGAAGAGGAAAGTACCGTGTTTATGTTCAGTGTTGGTAACCCACTGTGTATTGCGGTGGGGTTTCAGATCGCAGTGGTCTGGCTCACGGTGGTTAGTAGAGGAACCATTTCTGTACCAGTGTGGAACAACTCTCTGGAACTCCCTGTATCAGACCCAATGAAACACACTTCGTCGGGAGGCTAGGACAAACTGTGGTTAGCCTCTGAGGTTATGGCATTGTCATGTACATGCTAGACGTGCCCTGGTGCGTTACATCGGCACGCCATCACGGTGACGGCTCAGATTCTAACAGGAGCTGCACATGTGCTGTGTTGTTCTAACTGTGGCTACTACGGATCAGTTGTTTCAATCACAATGTACATGAAGACTCCTAAAACATTACGCGCTAAATGAATCACCTAACTTAGCTAGTTCGTGGTTTTATTGTACACATATTCTTTATTTTTCTCACTCAGCAGCTCAGCATGAAAAGGGGAAGTATTTTACTCAATGTTTTTCTTTTCAGTGTCAGTAGGCTAAAGCATAAATGTGTTCCCTCACGGCTGAAGTGAGAATGACAAGAACAAGCCTCTCCTCCATGGTCTGTCTGTGTTTTTGGGTTAGTGCTGGCAGCCAATGAGGAGATGCTATTTGAGCAGTGTCTTACGACAGAAACTCAACAGTCTTTACATGTTTCGTCAGACACCCTGACTCATGTGTACAGTACACACACACACACACACACACACACACACACACACACACACACACACACACACACACACACACACACACACACACACACACACACACACACACACACACACACACACACACACACACACACACACACACACACACACACACACACACACACACACACACACACACAAACAAGATGGACCTGTGACTTCTCACAGGATGTTTGTTCTCACAGCATCAGTTCTATTTGAGAGGGAGCTAAAGAGCAGGGAAATTCAGGAGGCAATGTAATACGCTGGGAGAAATACATGATGGAACTGTCCAATTGGCAGAAGGGGCGTGTGTGTGTGGTATGAATAAGTGTGAGTGTGTGTGTGTGTGTTCCAGGTTCAGTATGTGTGTGTAAGAGGTAATACATCAACGTAGTGTAAATAAGTGTATATGTGTCTGTCAGATGTCAGCCTGTGTACACACTCCAATGGGCTGGCCCAACAGACCCTAGTTCCTACACATCTGGTGAGTGCACTGGTACGTGCACCACAAAGGGAGCTAAAGGGTTTAAGACATTAAATAAACAGTCCCAACTTTATATCATGGAACCCATTGCTGCCATCTGGCCTGATGAGAGAAGTCCTCCACTGTGTGTGTGTGTGTGTGTGTGTGTGTGTGTGTGTGTGTGTGTGTGTGTGTGTGTGTGTGTGTGTGTGTGTGTGTGTGTGTGTGTGTGTGTGAGAGAGAGAGAGAGAGACAGACAGACAGAAGAAGAGAGAGAGAGAGAGAGAGAGAGCAGAGTCAGAAGGAGAGAGAGAGATGAAGGGTGCAGGCCCTGGTGTTGGTCCAATCATCTGAAGCCCTCCGTGTCTACAAATGTTGACAGTCATAGGGACTAAGCTAACCCATTCCACAGCAGCATGCTTGGTGGTGGCTTACACCCCCCCCCCCCACCGCCCCCCACACACACACACCCACACACACACACACACACACACACACCAGGCAGGGGAAGTGATCGGTGAGAGGTGGACCTGTGAGGTCACAGGAAGGGGGTGTTCCTTCGCATGCCAAGGCGTCGCCAACAACAACAAACCCTAGAGTTTCACCTCCACAGTGTACGTGTGAATCCAGTCCTGGTTTTCTCTCCTTCCTACCATCATCAGAACTGGCCCTCCATGACCACTATGCTGTAGCCTGTACTCTAATGTTATGTGATGCCTCATTGTTTTTCCATATCCTTGTATTGGCTATGTGGAAATGACTGCCGGTTCATGTTCCATTTTCTCGGGATGATATTTAGGTAAATCATTCCTCATAGCTGGAGAGATGTGGAGTGTGCTGTGTGTGTGTGCTGTATGTGTGTGTGTGTGTCTATGTGTGTGTGTCTGTGTGTCTATGTGTGTGCGTGCGTGCGTGTGTGTGTGTGTGTGTGTGTGTGTGTGTGCGTGCGTGCGTGCGTGCGTGTGTGTGTGTGTGCGTGCGTGTGTGTGTGTGTGTGTGTGTGTGTGTGTGTGTGTGTGTGTGTGTGTGTGTGTGTGTGTGTGTGTGTGTGTGTGTGTGCGTGTGTGCGTGTGTGTTTGTTTTTCAACAGAATGTCAGGAAACACTGTAAAAGAGGTAACTCCTTTCAAACCTCTCTGTTCTCTGTCCTCACCCCCACATGCTCTGGGGCAGACCTGCTGTACTGCTCCAACACTATAGATGTGTCCACATGTGCTCAAGGTGATCTATCGATCAGGGGATCTCTGCAGAACCTGCTCTGGAGCCTGATCCCAGATCTGTTTGTGCTGAGGTCAAATGTGGCTAACAATGAGTGACAAGGAGTTGGCAAAACAGCACAAACAGATCTAGAGCACAATGCTCAGGCACAATGGATGGTTAATTAAACAGGACTGTGATTCTGTGTTCCAGGAGGCTTAATAAAACAGGACTGTGATTCTGTGTTCCAGGAGGCTTAATAAAACAGGACTGTGATTCTGTGTTCCGGGAGGCTTAATAAAACAGGACTGTGATTCTGTGTTCCGGAAGGCTTAATAAAACAGGACTGTGATTCTGTGTTCCAGGAGGCTTAATAAAACAGGACTGTGATTCTGTGTTCCGGGAGGCTTAATAAAACAGGACTGTGATTCTGTGTTCCGGGAAGGCTTAATAAAACAGGAGGCTTAATAAAACAGGACTGTGATTCTGTGTTCCGGGAGGCTTAATTAAACAGGACTGTGATTCTGTGTTCCAGGAGGCTTAATAAAACAGGACTGTGATTCTGTGTTCCAGGAGGCTTAATAAAACAGGACTGTGATTCTGTGTTCCGGGAGGCTTAATAAAACAGGACTGTGATTCTGTGTTCCAGGAGGCTTAATAAAACAGGACTGTGATTCTGTGTTCCAGGAGGCTTAATAAAACAGGACTGTGATTCTGTGTTCCAGGAGGCTTAATAAAACAGGACTGTGATTCTGTGTTCCAGGAGGCTTAATAAAACAGGAGGCTTAATAAACCAGGACTGTGATTCTGTGTTCCAGGAGGCTTAATAAAACAGGACTGTGATTCTGTGTTCCGGGAGGCTTAATAAAACAATAAGAGGGAGATTTCAAAGATGGAGTCAAAGCCTGCAGGGAGAGAACAGGCACTAATTTGCTTTGTTCAGCTACATGAGTCACCTCATTGGTTGTCATTGAACTGCGGCTCTCTTTTATTCGTCAAATGAGATTCAGAAGGTCATTGTGCTCAGATCGTCAACGGGGGAGAAAAGATTGCATGCATAATACCGACTGCATGCAGCTTTTTAATTTCTACCTTTTTTTCTCTCTCAATTCCTTCTTATCTGACACCTTGCCCTTTACGAATCTATTTGCACAAACTGCTGAAGACATCAACGGACATTATGGCATTTAAAGGAGATGATTATGATTTTGCAGTGAAGGACGAGGGAGTTATTATTCCTGCTTGTACAATTGTGATGATGATGTAATCTTTCATTTCGTGGCCGAGGAAAAATGCATGAAAAGGAATATTGGAGAAGAAAGAAGTGATAGAATCAAGTAATTATACTATGTAAACTTAATAGTTCTAGAATCAAGTAATTATACTATGTAAACTTAATAGTTCTAGAATGAAGTAATTATACAATGTAAACTTAATAGTTCTAGAATCAAGTAATTATACTATGTAAGATTAATCGTTCAAGAATCAAGTAATTATACCATGTAAACTTAATAGTTCTAGAATCAAGTAATTATACTATGTAAGATTAATCGTTCTAGAATCAAGTAATTATACCATGTAAACTTAATAGTTCTAGAATCAAGTAATTATACTATGTAAACTTAATAGTTCTAGAATCAAGTAATTATACTATGTAAACTTAATAGTTCTAGAATCAAGTAATTATACTATGTAAACTTAATAGTTCTAGAATCAAGTAATTATACCATGTAAACTTAATAGTTCTAGAATCAAGTAATTATACTATGTAAACTTAATAGTTCTAGAATCAAGTAATTATACTATGTAAGATTAATCGTTCTAGAATAGTTCTTAATAGTTCTAGAATCAAGTAATTATACTATGTAAGATTAATAGTTCTAGAATCAAGTAATTATACCATGTAAATTATAGTTCTAGATTATCATTTAAACTTAATAGTTCTAGAATCAAGTAATTATACTAAATATGAAAGATATGTTAATAGTTCTAGAATCAAGATAATTATACTATGTAAGATTAATCGTTCTAGGGTGACCAGCAGAGATAGAATTAGGGTGACCAGCAGAGATTTAAGCTAGATGGGATGGGTGACCAGCAGAGATAGATGGGATGGGCTGAGGGTGACCAGAGATAGATGGGATGGGCTATACTAGTATATTGACCAGCAGAGATAATGGGATATGACCACAGAGATAGATTGGGCTGAGGGTGACCAGCAGAGATAGATGGGATGGGCTGAGGGTGACCAGCAGAGACAGATGGGATGGGCTGAGGGTGACCAGCAGAGATAGATGGGTGGGCTGAGGGTGACCAGCAGAGATAGATGGGATGGGCTGGGCTGGGTGACCAGCAGAGATAGATGGGATGGGCTGAGGGTGACCAGCAGAGATAGATGGGATGGGCTGAGGGTGACCAGCAGAGATAGATGGGATGGGCTGAGGGTGACCAGCAGAGATAGATGGGATGGGCTGAGGGTGACCAGCAGAGATAGATGGGATGGGCTGAGGGTGACCAGCAGAGATAGATGGGATGGGCTGAGGGTGAGATAGATGGGATGGGCTGAGGGTGACCAGCAGAGATAGATGGGATGGGCTGAGGGTGACCAGCAGAGATAGAATGGGATGGGCTGAGGGTGACCAGCAGAGATAGAGGGATGGGCTGAGGGTGACCAGCAGAGATAGATGGGATGGGCTGAGGGTGACCAGCAGAGATAGATGGGATGGGCTGAGGGTGACCAGCAGAGATAGATGGGATGGGCTGAGGGTGACCAGCCAGCTGAGGGTGACCAGCAGCGATAGATGAGATGGGCTGAGGGTGACCAGCAGAGATAGATGGGATGGGCTGAGGGTGACCAGCAGCGATAGATGGGATGGGCTGAGGGTGACCAGGATAGATGGGATGGGCTGAGGGTGACCAGCAGAGATAGGTGGGATGGGCTGAGGGTGACCAGCAGAGATAGGTGGGATGGGCTGAGGGTGACCAGCAGAGATAGATGGGATGGGCTGAGGGTGACCAGCAGAGATAGGTGGGATGGGCTGAGGGTGACCAGCAGAGATAGATGGGATGGGCTGAGGGTGACCAGCAGAGATAGATGGGATGGGCTGAGGGTGACCAGCAGAGATAGATGGGATGGGCTGAGGGTGACCAGCAGAGATAGATGGGATGGGCTGAGGCAAGCTAAGGGTTGGTATGTGGAATTGGAGACAAGTGGGAGTGGAGTTGCTGTGCAGGAGATAGAATGATGGTCAAAGATAAAAGTTAAAATAAAATAAAACATTAAAAAAATAACTTTTGAATGACACTTAGTGGCAGTGTTTTTACAACTAATGCCGGTTTGCCTGAGGCTGATGCCGTGCAGGTGTTTGTACACATGCATATACACTCTCATTCAAAGAAACACATACAAGAACACACACATACATGTAATAGTGCCAGACATGAACACAAACATATGCAGTTGGCATTGCTGTTATGATTCCAGTTGTCCTTGATGTCCTTTGTTTTAAATGTATTATTTTGTTTTATATATTTTTTGACATTGTTGTTTGCTGTTTTCTTCTGTCTTTTCCTTTTGTCTCTTTAGTTCTCCTGGTTGTTGGTGCATTGGGGGGTTCTTGGGGGTGGGGGTTCATTCTCCTGGTTGTTGGTGCATTGGGGGTTCTTGGGGGTGGGGGTTCATTCTCCTGGTTGTTGGTGCATTGGGGGTTCTTGGGGGTGGGGGTTCATTCTCTTGGTTGTTGGTGCATTGGGGGTTCTTGGGGGTGGGGGTTCATTCTCTTGGTTGTTGGTGCATTGGGGGTTCTTGGGGGTGGGGGTTCATTCTCTTGGTTGTTGGTGCATTGGGGGTTCTTGGGGGTGGGGGGGGGTTCATTCTCTTGGTTGTTGGTGCATTGGGGGTTCATTGGGGTTCATTCTCTTGGTTGTTGGTGCATTGGGGGTTCTTGGGGGTGGGGGTTCATTCTCCTGGTTGTTGGTGCATTGGGGGTTCTTGGGGGTGGGGGTTCATTCTCCTGGTTGTTGGTGCATTGGGGAGTTCTTGGGGGGGGGGGGTTCATTCTCTTGGTTGTTGGTGCATTGGGGGTTCTTGGGGGTGGGGGTTCATTCTCTTGGTTGTTGGTGCATTGGGGGTTCTTGGGGGTGGGGGGTTCATTCTCCTGGTTGTTGGTGCATTGGGGGTTCTTGGGGGTGGGGGTTCATTCTCTTGTTTGTTGGTGCATTGGGGGTTCTTGGGGGTGGGGGTTCATTCTCTTGGTTGTTGGTGCATTGGGGGTTCTTGGGGGTGGGGGTTCATTCTCTTGTTTGTTGGTGCATTGGGGGTTCTTGGGGGTGGGGGTTCATTCTCTTGGTTGTTGGTGCATTGGGGGTTCTTGGGGGTGGGGGTTCATTCTCTTGTTTGTTGGTGCATTGGGGGTTCTTGGGGGTGGGGGTTCATTCTCTTGTTTGTTGGTGCATTGGGGGTTCTTGGGGGGTGGGGGTTCATTCTCCTGGTTGTTGGTGCATTGGGGGTTCTTGGGGGTGGGGGTTCATTCTCTTGTTTGTTGGTGCATTGGGGGTTCTTGGGGGTGGGGGTTCATTCTCTTGGTTGTTGGTGCATTGGGGGTTCTTGGGGGTGGGGGTTCATTCTCCTGGTTGTTGGTGCATTGGGGGTTCTTGGGGGTGGGGGTTCATTCTCTTGGTTGTTGGTGCATTGGGAGTTCTTGGGGGTGGGGGTTCATTCTCTTGGTTGTTGGTGCATTGGGGGTTCTTGGGGGTGGGGGTTCATTCTCTTGGTTGTTGGTGCATTGGGGGTTCTTGGGGGTGGGGGTTCATTCTCTTGGTTGTTGGTGCATTGGGGGTTCTTGGGGGTGGGGGTTCATTCTCTTGGTTGTTGGTGCATTGGGGGTTCTTGGGGGTGGGGAATGGAATTAATTTTATTTTTTATTTATTTTTCTTTCTGGGGGGACTGTGGGAGGGGTCTCGAATGGTTGAGGGACAGCTATTGGGGAACTGTGGGGAGATCTTGGAGGGTTCAGGTTTACGTTTTTTTGGCCTGGTGGTAGATCGGTCAACATGCCCTTGAGCTGGGCATTGACCCTGGATGCTTCTGTGTGTCTCTCTGAATGGGAATCTGTTGGATGACTGGTATGATGTAGTTATTGAGCAGCTTCATTGCAACTATATTGTACGTTTCGAATATTCAATCAAATGAAAAAATAAAAATAAAATAAAAATGACACTGTGTAAGCTTCATTGTTGTACAATGGGATTTGTGCAAGTGTTTTTGAAGTTATTAAGATAAACAGAGATCAGACAAATGCCTTAATAAAATAAGAAATATTGAATTTTGAATGAATCATATAAATGAAATAATAGAATAATAATCATGATATAGTCAATATATCCAACATAAGTAAATCAGCTTCCAAGCATCCACTCGCAATCACAGCTAAAGGTTCCACACTGTTTCAGAGATTAGATCGGAGTTTGTCCACTCTCTGAGAAAAATATTCTGTCTGGTTGTTGGGCTGACGGTAGAAGACATTGATTTCCTTCTGTCTGTTAAAAGGCTGAATTAGCTGTCTACCCAGCTTGCCTCGGACAATGCTGAATGATTGCACTGATCAGACTCCAGACATGTTTCAGGAATATCCTAGAGTTCTACAGCTCAGGGGTTTTCAAACTGTTTGCTTTTTCTACCCATTTATTTTTCACAAAATTAAATATTGGTTTTCTTCTACTTCTACAGGACGTGTTTGGTAAAATCTTGATCAATCTTCCTGTCTTTACTATCCACCCACAATGACAATCATATTTTAACATCAGTATGCAAATGGTCTTTGCATTGGTCTGTCTCATGTAGTACACCAGTGGTGGTCAGGGCCTTATTACTGATGGGCACGCAGTGGGGCCCCGACCTCCAGGAGGCCCACAACCAAAACTCATTTATGGCTCCAAAAGGCTTGCTCAGAGAGTTTATGCCATGTTCATATGCTATGCCCAAATGTGTAGAATATCAGGACAGTTCCAACATTCTAGCAGGATTACCACTAGCAGCCATTGCACAGCTCGCTAGCTGCATGAACCCTGTATTTGGACACCATGGGCCAGTATTTACTCTGTCTTTGGGCACCATGGGTCAGTATTTACTCTGTCTTTAGACACCATGGGTCAGTATTTACTCTGTCTTTGGGCACCATGGGTCAGTATTTACTCTGTCTTTGTGCACCATGGGCCAGTATTTACTCTCTCTTTGTGCACCATGGGCCAGTATTTACTCTCTCTTTGTGCACCATGGGCCAGTATTTACTCTGTCTTTGTGCACCATGGGCCAGTATTTACTCTGTCTTTGTGCACCATGGGCCAGTATTTACTCTGTCTTTGTGCCCCATGGGCCAGTATTTACTCTGTCTTTGTGCACAATGGGTCAGTATTTACTCTGTCTTTGTGCACCATGGGTCAGTATTTACTCTGTCTTTGGGCACCATGGTTAGTATTTACTCTGTCTTTGGGAACCATGGGTCAGTATTTACTCTGTCTTTGGGCACCATGGGCCAGTATTTACTCTGTCTTTGTGCACCATGGGTCAGTATTTACTCTGTCTTTGTGCACCATGGGTCAGTATTTACTCTGTCTTTGTGCACCATGGGTCAGTATTTACTCTGTCTTTGGGCACCATGGTTAGTATTTACTCTGTCTTTGGGAACCATGGGTCAGTATTTACTCTGTCTTTGGGCACCATGGGTCATGATGCTGTATGATGCATTATTGTTATATGCCATATTGCCAACGGACAAAAGAGCAATGAAATGCAAATGAACAATAATAATTATAATTATAATAACAGTAAGAAATTGTAATCATAATAATAATTATAATACTACTAATAATTATAATAGTCATAATAATAATATCCCCATTAACAACCTATCATCATAACCCCATAACTCTTATCTAGATAAATTACACATCAGGGATTTGGTTTCTATAATAACTTGGCATGCAACAACAAAGCCCCTCCGAAATCGCTTCCCTCCATGCTTGACACACTATCTCACCCCCCTCACTCCCTCTCAGACCCTCAAAGCCCTGCTGCATGTGAGGCCAAACAGCTTTCCTCATCCGTTCCAATGGCTTAATGAGTAGCAGCGAGCCAACCGTAGTCCCTCAAAGCCCTGCTCCTGGCCCTTTCAATTATTATTCATCCGAGGTGGAGAGCTCCTGATGTCACCTCTGCCACCGCAGGCTCCTCGGCCAGGCACTGCTTGTTGGGAGAGATGCCGTCTGCCATTAGCATTGCTCTGATCAGATGAACTGCTAGGCCGACTGCCAACTGGGAGAGATGCAGAGAAAGAGAGCGCGATAGAGAGAGAAAGAGAGAGAGTCCTGACTGGCATGGCACGGCTTAGCATGGAATGGTTGGCACGCTAGAGTGACCTCTGATGTGCCACATTTAGCACGCTGCCCGCCACCATGATGACATGAGTGGCATGACGCCCACGCCAAGAGGAAGAGTCTCCAGTCTGCTTGTTTTGTGTTTGACCCTTTTTTCTCTCTCCCTTTCTGTCACCCTCATTGATGGTACAGCAGTAGTATGGTTACTGTTGCTTTTAATGAAGTGAACTAAATAAACACAACAATATATGATATGAGACCAAACATCCCAAAAATATATTTATGCATGAGGAATAAACTACAATAGGTTATATCGCATGAGGAAACCATGTAATCCGAAACCAAATGTGTTCTATCATATCACCCTCTAAGATCTATGTTCAAAGTCAAGCATGGGTTCATAAAAAGCTGGTGATATGCAGGTCGCCATTGTGAAAGGCTTACTGAACAGGATTACTATATTTCCCATGTAAAGGTGATTGAAGACTAAGGAGGAAGGCCCATACTGTGGCAGCTGGGAACGGTAATGAGTTAGAAGAAGAGATAGAGAGAGGGACTGTGAGTGGGAGAGGTGAGAGAAAAGAGGGGGGTGGATGCAGTGAGAGAGAGAGCGAGGGAGAGAGAGAGAGAGAGGAGAAAAATAAATGCGTGTGGAAAGGAAGATTCGAGGGGAAGAGAGAGGGAAGGAGAGAGAGGGAAGGTGAGAGCGAGAGAGACAGAGAGAGAGAAAGAGAGAGAGGGAAGGAAGGTGAGAGAGGGAAGGAGAGAGCGAGAGAGACAGAGAGAGAGCGAGAGAGGGAAGGTGAGAGAGGGAAGGAGAGAGCGAGAGAGACAGAGAGAGAGAGAGAGAGAGAGAGAGAGAGAGCGAGGGGGAAGGAGAGAGAGGGAAGGAGAGAGAGAGAGGGAGGGAGGTGATGGGCACCCTCCTGCCGCCCTACCTGTGGCGGAACAGATTGGGCGCGCCGCGGAGCGTTCTGATTGCCGTGGCGATGGAGCGTCAGCTGACAGATGGCTGCCTCCAAGCGTAGGGCACTGAGCCGTCCTCAGCTCCTCTGATTGGGGGACAGCCACACACACTCACACACACACTCACACATTGCACCACACACACACACACACACACACATTCTCACATGCGCACGCACACACACAGACTAGTGGCCATGCAAGGAGGAGGGAAAATGGAGGACATGGTTGTTTGGAGATGGATTGGTAGTGTTATGATCATGCTCTCCCTGTCTCCTGGTACACCTTTAGAAATGAAGGTCTTTCCAGAACCAAAAGGGGTTCTTTCGGCTGTCCCCATAGGAACACCCTTTTGGTTCCAGGTAGAACCATTTCTACAGAAGGTTCTACATGCTGGGAAATATGTAACGTGACACCCACGCGTTAGCCAGCCAATGGAGAGCGTCCACACAGAGAAAGCTGTGTCTGAAAAATCCTGAAAAGATCCCCAGAAAAGCCAGCGGTAGCTATAGCAGCTGGTGCCAGACATGAAAGAGGGCGGCTGTGTAAATCACCCCCCACTTTTCTTCTCCTCTTTATTTAACACAAACATTTCCTGCTCACTTCCTGTGAGCCGGGCTGCTTCGCCGCCACTCTAATAGCTCATCAGCGATTTGACTGAGTAACTTCAGACCCAACCTTGCTGCCCTGCTCCAGCTAAACTGGCAGGGGAGAGGCAGTGTGTGTGTGTGAATGACAGTGTGTGTGTTTGTGTGTGTGTGTACTGTGTCCCACCACTGTGTGCCTCTGTTCATTATGCATGGGCTTTCATTGGGTAGACACCCAAGATACCAGAGGGGCCTTTGAAAAGCGGGGCGACATCTGCGGAAACAAAGGAGAATGTTTGACTTTCATTTCTCTGCGTGACATTCTGTTTCATCCCTTTTCAGTGTTTGTGCGGCTGTGGTGATGGGGATGCCTGTGTAGTGTGTGTGTGTGTGTGTGTGTGTGTGTGTGTGTGTGTGTGTGTGTGTGTGTGTGTGTGTGTGTGTGTGTGTGTGTGTGTGTGTGTGTGTGTGCGTGCGCGTGCGTGTGTGTGTGTGTGTGTGTGTGTGGAAGTTACACAGAGTATGTGTCAACTCAGAGGAATGCTGAAAACATCTCGTTCTTCTAAGAGTCTAAGCTTTCTGAACATTTCCAGTATTCAGAATTCCCTCTGATCATCATGTTGTGTAGGCAGGTCCTCTGACTGGCCATAAGACTCCTCCTAATATCCCTGAAATCCCTCCTCTTGAACTCACAACCCCTCTGGAAAAAAACCTGTATACAATTATCCCTGAATCAGTCAGCGGACTCATCTGACTGTGAAATGGACAAAAACATGGCGTATCAGGGCAGCCATTTTCCACACACCAATCGTTTTTTCTCTGCACCATTTGCCTCTCTCTCTCTCTCTCTCTCTCTCTCTCTCTCTCTCTCTCCTTGCTCTCTCTCCTTGCTCTCTCTCCTTGCTCTCTCTCCTTGCTCTCTCTCCTTGCTCTCTCTCCTTGCTCTCTCTCCTTGCTCTCTCTCCCGTGTTTTGGCATCCGTTTGGCAGGCAAATGAGTTGCATGTGTCTGCTGCCTCTCCAACACCACCCGCTGCCTCTCCAACACCACCCGCTGCCTCTCCAACACCACCCGTCGCCATAAATATCCCTTTACGAAAGGCAGGTAATGAAAAGCTCTGCCTTGGTAATCCGTGACGGAAGACAGTTTCACGCTAGTTTAGCTACCCCATATCCAGGGCCATGGTGTCCCCACTTGTCCCACCCTCATGTATGCTGACAGACAGACACAGATATCAGCCATCTGTTTGACAAGAACAGCAGCCATTACGGTACATACCAGGACTTGTGTCATTGTACCGTAAAGTTGACCAAATGCAACACACACACATCCAGCCGAGCATGTACACACGCACACACACACACACACACACACACACACACACACACACACACACACACACACACACACACACACACACACACACACACACACACACACACACACACACACACACACACACACACACACACACACACACACACACACACACACACACTGCCCAACTCTACCACCTCCCTCCTGACTGCCAACAGTATTTAATTAAAGAGAAACGCCCCCAAAACCAGTCCAAGTGATTTTCTTGTCCCCCCCCAAAGGTTTCAGTAGAAAATAAATAAAAAAGTGTGTGTGTGTGTGGGGGGGGACTATTTAATTTAAGAAATCTGTTTCCAAGTATTCCCACATATAAAAAAAGAGATGTGATTGTGTCTCAATGCAATCAAGTTATGAAACTATTGTTATTTATAAATACAATCTCTTATTTGACTTAGTTGTGGTCAATATACTGTACAGTGTACAAATTCTTACAATTAGGTTACAGTCCCCCGACCATTATCTCCTACAAAAATCAGCCCCAGGTTGAATCTATGTGTACTCCTGCCATAAATCGTAGCAGTTCACTGGAACGAGGGGACCTGAGGAAAATATTGACTGTGAAACAACAGTCACAGTCAACAGGAAACCATATTTCAGGTCAAATGTTTACTCTTGTTGCAGGTTCTTGTCTTTCCCTGTTTCCCACCCAATAGACTGATTGGTTTCTTCAGGATCGGTGTCCCTTCCACGGGATGGTTGAGCTAACGTAGGCTAATGTGATTAGCATGAGGATGTAAGTAACAAGAACATTTCCCAGGACATAGACATATCTGATATTGGCAGAACGCTTACAGTCTTGTTAATCTAACTGCACTGTCCAATTTACAGTAGCTATTACAGTGAAAGAATACCATGCTATTGTTTAGGAGAGTGCATAATTATGAACATGAAAAGTTACTAATAAACATATTAGGCACATTTGGGCAGTCTTGATACAACATTTTTAACATAAATGCAATGGTTCATTGGATCAGTCAAAAACTTTGCACATACACTGCTGCCATCTAGTGGACAAAATCTAAATGGCAGCTGGGCTGGAATAATACATTATGGCCTTTCTCTTGCATTTGTATTATCTTTTACCAGATCTATTCTATTCTCCTACATTCCATCCACATTTACACAAAGTTCAAAGTGTTTCCTTTCAAATGGTACCAAGAATATATCCTTGCTTCAGGGCCTGAGCTACAGGCAGTTAGATTTGGGTGTGTCATTTTAGGCAAACATTTTTTTTAAAGGGGCGTATCCTTATAAGTTTGTTTTCATTGGAGAGAACCCCCTCTCTCTCTCTCTCTCTCTCTCTCTCTCTCTCTCTCTCTCTCTCTCTCTCGTCTCGTAAACAGTAAGGTTTTGTTGGGGTCTGGCATCATGTGGCTGACAGATAGTTTGGCTCTTGGCCATGTCTTCAGTAGGGCAGAGTACCGACGCCTGTCTCTCTCTCTCTCTCTCTCTCTCTCTGTGCCGACGCCTGTCTATTGTCGACTCATTCTGATCCGAAAGCTTATTTTAGACCACAAGTTACTGCAGTAATAAAAAAACGTCAAGCGAAACTGTGGTAGTTGTGGTCGGTTTACAAGAACCAATGTAAATGCAGACTTTGGATACAATCTTGATTGACTGAACATGGCTATTTTCAATTCACCCTGACATGACACCATGTGTGTTTGCTTCCATGTAACTTTGAACCTGATTATATCTCTTTAAGTCATGAGGGCTTTACAACGCTCCTAGTTTTATGGTGATGAGTTTGCATTTGATGCAATTATATTATCAAATGCCTAAACTCTTGTCACATAACGAATAGTAAGACGTGACCAAACACTCAGAACACCTCCTTATTCGTCGATAGACAGGAAGTCATTACAGATAGACAGGAAGTCATTAAAGATAGAACTTCCTGTTACGTACATAGAATGATCCACACACACAATACATTTTTTTTAAACTATTTTTTTCATTTGTACATAGCACAGTAACCTTCGGTATTAAATGGGTCTGTCATAAACTATTGCAGGTGATAGATATCATTTTGGGACCTCTTGTGTTCATAGCTCATTTACGATTGTTTACGCTATACTCTGAAATATCTCAAATATCCTTCTGTAGCAAATCAATCAACACTTTGAATGAACTGAGAAGGTAGAAATAGCCTGAGATAGTCGTAGATGTAGACATATTACTGCATATTTATTTCATTTTTTTCAATGGATGATGTTAAAAATGCAGTAATCCCTCTCTCTCTCTCTCTGTCCCTCGCTGTTCGTTTGGATGGGGCTCATTCGGTTTGGTAGCCATTGATCAAGGCGAATGGCTGATTGCAGGAGACACTGGTGTGCACTGTGGCCCTCAGAGGAAGCTTCACTCCCAGATACTGGCAGGTCTTCCAACAGAATAGGTAATTCTGGAGCAGCAGCAGCTGCAGCCAACAGATTTACAATTCAAACAAGACCAAGGTGTCTGGGGTGGAAAGTTGGGAACACTTTGCCTTTCTGCTAGGATTTGACAGAGGTTGGTCACAGAAGCCTAAACCTCTTGAAAGAAATTCAAACGTCTCATGTCAGTGTTTTGTGCCAGGATTCTCTCACTCACTTGTTTTTGTTTTCCATTTCTGTCTCTTTCTCTCTTTCTCGTCCTGCTGTGGTCTTGGTCGTATGTTGACAGATAACGTATGTTGACAGATAAAGTTCAAGTCGATGGTTGGTCGTATGTTGACAGATAACGTCCAAGTCGATGGTTGGTCGTATGTTGACAGATAACGTCCAAGCCGATGGTTGGTCGTATGTTGACAGATAACGTCGAAGTCGATGGTTGGTCGTATGTTGACAGATAAAGTTCAAGTCGGTGGTTGGTCGTATGTTGACAGATAAAGTTCAAGTCGATGGTTGGTCGTATGTTGACAGATAACGTCCAAGTCGATGGTTGGTCGTATGTTGACAGATAACGTCCAAGTCGATGGTTGGTCGTATGTTGACAGATAAAGTTCAAGTCGATGGTTGGTCGTATGTTGACAGATAAAGTTCAAGTCGATGGTTGGTCGTATGTTGACAGATAACGTTCAAGTCGATGGTTGGTCGTATGTTGACAGATAAAGTTCAAGTCGATGGTTGGTCGTATGTTGACAGATAAAGTTCAAGTCGATGGTTGGTCGTATGTTGACAGATAAATTCAGATAGTCGTTCAAGTCGATGGTTGGTCGTATGTTGACAGATAACGTCAAGTCGATGGTTGGTCGTATGTTGACAGATAACGTCCAAGTCGATGGTTGGTCGTATGTTGACAGATAAACGTTCAAGTCGATGGTTGGTCGTATGTTGACAGATAAAGTTCAAGTCGGTGGTTGGTCGTATGTTGACAGATAAAGTTCAAGTCGATGGTTGGTCGTATGTTGACAGATAACGTCCAAGTCGATGGTTGGTCGTATGTTGACAGATGTTGACATGGTTGGTCAGGATGACAGAACGTCCAAGTCGATGGTTGGTCGTATGTTGACAGATAACGTCCAAGTCGATGGTTGGTCGTATGTTGACAGATAAAGTTCAAGTCGATGGTTGGTCGTATGTTGACAGATCGTATGTTGACAGATAAAGTTCAAGTCGATGGTTGGTCGTATGTTGACAGATAACGTCCAAGTCGATGGTTGGTCGTATGTTGACAGATAACGTCCAAGTCGATGGTTGGTCGTATGTTGACAGATAACAGATTCAAGTCGATGGTTGGTCGTATGTTGACAGATAACGTTCAGATAAAGTCGATGGTTGGTCGTATGTTGACAGATAACGTTCAAGTCGATGGTTGGTCGTATGTTGACAGATAACGTTCAAGTCGATGGTTGGTCGTATGTTGACAGATAAAGTTCAAGTCGATGGTTGGTCGTATGTTGACAGATAACGTTCAAGTCGATGTTGACAGATAAAGTTCAAGTCGATGGTTGGTCGTATGTTGACAGATAACGTTCAAGTCGATGGTTGGTCGTATGTTGACAGATAATCCAAGTCGATGGTTGGTCGTATGTTGACAGATAACGTTCAAGTCGATGGTTGGTCGTATGTTGACAGATAACGTCCAAGTCGATGGTTGGTCGTATGTTGACAGATAACGTTCAAGTCGATGGTTGGTCGTATGTTGACAGATAAAGTTCAAGTCGATGGTTGGTCGTATGTTGACAGATAAAGTTCAAGTCGATGGTTGGGTTGACAGATAAAGTTCAAGTCGATGGTTGGTATGTTGACAGATAAAGTTCAAGTCGATGGTTGGTCGTATGTTGACAGATAACACCCAAGTCGATGGTTGGTCGTATGTTGACAGATAACGTCCAAGTCGATGGTTGGTCGTATGTTGACAGATAACGTTCAAGTCGATGGTTGGTCGTATGTTGACAGATAAAGTTCAAGTCGATGGTTGGTCGTATGTTGACAGATAACGTTCAAGTCGATGGTTGACAGATAAAGATTCAAGTCGATGGTTGGTCGTATGTTGACAGATAACGTCCAAGTCGATGGTTGGTCGTATGTTGACAGATAACATCCAAGTCGATGGTTGGTCGTATGTTGGTAAATGGTTGGTATGTTGACAGATAAAGTTCAAGTCGATGGTTGGTCGTATGTTGACAGATATGTTGACAGATAAAGTTCAAGTCGATGGTTGGTCGTATGTTGACAGATAAAGTTCAAGTCGATGGTTGGTCGTATGTTGACAGATAACGTTCAAGTCGATGGTTACATGTTGACAGATAAGTCTAATGAT